>NC_084476.1:2835000-2912500 GCF_027409185.1 Cynocephalus volans
TTCGGTAAGGGAATCGCAGGTGGCTTTTGATTAGTGACTGCATGCCTGTGGCAGGTCAAAGTTAGGTTTTTTCAGCCCCGGAGATATTTTTTTGTTTTCTTTACCTTTAAAATATGGATAATTCATCGTTAACGAAAGGGGAGACTGAACATACATTACAACTCTAATGTCTCCTTAAAGCAGCAGGCTGTAAGTAACTGAATGTCAGCTTGTAAAACTGTTAGTGGATGTTAAACAACCATGTCCTTGATACCTCAAGGAAGGGAGCCTTAACATAAAAATTTGGGAACAAATTGGTCACTGGTTAATTATGCAATGGGTCTCATTAAGTCTTCCCACCTAGCAACTAGGAATCTATGTCAAGTCGCTCTGAGACCTATCCAAGACCTTAACAAAAAACTAAGACATGTTTATGTCACCAAAAAAGGATAAAACTTAATCTTTGCCAGTGACTAAGAAAACTTTAAATTGGACAATCTAAAGTAAAGGTAGTTAATATTTCTTTACAGTGTTGGCATTGTTTGAGCATGTTTTTCTTTCTTATCTGCACAATGCTTCTCTCCTCTCTTAAAGGCAGTGGTTCTTTTCTTCACTGCATGTGCTACTCTTTTTCTCTGAAGACTCTGGAGTTTTATTAAGAAAAGCAGCCATGGCGCCAACCAGACCCCTTTTGGGTCTACTGCTCTTCTCCTAAAAACCTCAAGAGTCAAGTGGTTTCATCTCCGATTGGTGGCTCAGCTCTTGAGCTCAGTAAGCTGTTTGAGAAACAAAAACTAGACTAAGAGCTACCTGTTTAACTAGATGGTCTCAAATTTTCTGGCATCCATCTGGTTATCTTAAACAGACTTCTAAATTCTCTTCTAGTCTCATCTATGTATTTCTTCACAATATTCTATGGTAGAATTCTATGCTATCTTCTTAAAGGAAGAAAATCTTCTCTGCATCTTCTTGAAAAGGCTTGCATACTTTGCTTTACAATGTAAATTTGTTATCTTGCTTTCTTTATGGCAGGGTGAGGCCTCACCAAGAAGTCTTTTTGAAAAAACACCATCTAAACCTGACTGTCCTTTTTACTAATGAACTTTTTTTACATCTTGAACAAAACCTGTAAGATCCTTGTTTGTTCTTGTTGTTTATGTCTGCATATATGGGTGCGTCAGCTGTATGTTATGTTTGTATGTTCATGTCTGTTTGTGTAATTGTTTTATGTGCAAGGTACCAAATTGGCTTATAATTAATGCACACTCATTAGATAAATAAGTATACTTTTCAAGTTCATGTGACTTAAATCTTCTAAAGTTTTGATAAATATATTTTCTAAATTTGATTCAAACCTTTCACCTAAATTTGTCTCTAGGTCAATATGTCTCCTTGTTATCTCAGCTCTGCCTCCTGGCCATGCTGGGAGAAGCAATATCTTTTAGACAAAGATAGTGAATACTGCCCTCTGCCTCTCTGGATTCCACTTGGCTCTAAATGCCACATAGAAACCTGGGACCTGAAATGGCTGGTGAAAAGAAACCTATGCCAAATATTGCATAGGCCCTAGTTACCCATTAACTGATAAGGGTATAGATCTAATACACCAAGTTTTTGGCTGGGAAACCATAAATATGCATTTGGTAAATTTAGCTAAAACTAAAACTGGGCTTTGTGTAATTTGCTCTGATAAATGGACGCCTATTTACTAACCTGAATGTACAAAAATGTTCTTATCAACACACATTGTTGCCTGAGTTTACTAATCAAACAGGACTACATTTGTCTTTGTTAGAGGCTTTTAAGTTCTAAACCCCACCAAAACAAAAAAAACCTAAATACCAAAAAAACCCCTTTTTATATATAATTTTTAGACAAATTAGGCCAATTTAACATTGACAAAAAGAAACAAGTATTTAAAAAGGAGGTGATTTAAAGAAGGCTATGGATGTGGGGATATGGTTATGGTTGGAGAGGCTAGAGAGAAAGAAAAATAATTTTTATGTAAGAAAGCATCTGGTACAGTGTATTTTTGTCCTAGAGTAAAATGACTGGCTATTTAGAAAGTAGGAAGTATAGGACAAAAACAGAATGTCTGAGTAAGTCTCGATAACGGTTTATGTAGATAAGCTTGTTAAGAGGGTTTTACAGTAAAAACAATTAACTGGATTTAAAAACAAGTTATGTGTGAGTTTTTCTAAAAATTAATGTCAAAAGTATTCTAAAACAGGGTTAGAATTTGCTCTCCTGTGATGGAACAACCAGATTTTCTAAAAACAAAACAGAACAAAACAAAACAAAAACCCCAAAATACTTGACAGCTCTTAATACAAAATTGTAAAAGGTTTTCTTTGTCCCTTAAATAACTGGTTTAAAAAACTTATTTCATGATAATTTCTTGTGCTCTCTGCCTTTAAAATGCTTTGTCACTTTGGTTTTATTTTTTGTAACAATTTGTGATCTTATTCAACTAAATGTTTTAAGCCTTTTGTTAATTAACAAAACTTTCCAAAACCAAATTCTGAAAGCTCAACACTTTAACTTTAACTTTGAGGAATTCCAAGGGCCCTGGAGTTTCTCAAAGGATGTATAAAAGATGTATCAGAACTAATTGGCTTATTTAATAAATTAGACTGTATGGGAAAGCACTGTCAGTACTGAACGTGTTATGGATATGTGTTCCAAAATCTTGTAAGGTTCTTAGATATCTGTGTCTTGATACAAATGCTACCGGTCATAATCTTGGTTTAATTATAATTTTTAAATGTTATGTCTTCAAATATTTCATGAAAAAACTATGATAGGTACAGTTTTCTAACAAACTTTGAGTTCATAGGTTTAAACTAAAGTTCCAAAATTCTAATGAAGAAACTGATGGGTTTGTGAAATTGTTCACTAAGGTCAAAACAACAAAAGGTAATTGGTAAACTAATTAAAAAGAATTATGGGTTTTTACAATTTCCTTATTTTAAAACACTGCTGGTTCTCCTAATGTTTTCCAAATGTAAGAAAATTCTCTCTCTCTCTTAAGCTACCTATAACTAACAACAGTTTGGTAAAATGTTATTTAAAACAGAGATAAAAGCATTTGTTTTCTCCCTATTTGAATCCCCCCCAAATTTAATAACTTTAAGTATTCTTATGATTATTATGGCAATGTGGCTATTTTTATAAGTTCAATGAAAATGAACTCTCTCTCTCTTTGTAACAGGATATAATTTAGAACTTTGGATATAAGATAGCATGTCTCATTTCCAAGTTGCTGATCTCTTTTTACGTTGCTGTAAAGTTGGCGAAGCTGCTGCTTCATCCTGCTGTTCATCTTTCCCCCTGACATGGGACAAAACACAACCTGGGAAACAGCATTCCCAGCCACGTGGGACAGATCACTGCAAGAAAGTGAGCCGAGATGCTTCTTTCTATAATCACCTGGGAAAGAGCCTTCGCAACACCGAGAGACTTAGGCAAAGAAAAGTAAGACCTTTTCAATCAAGATATTGATCATCAATGCTTTCATGAGGAATGCCTTGATCATAAAGGGGGAAATAACATCTTCTCTACAAAAGCAGTTCTCTAAATTTTCCTGGCCTTACAGAGGGTGTTTGCAACTTGGATGAGACATCCTGTTCTTAAACAAAAGACTTGTAATTGGTCAAAAATTTTACATAAGGCTGGACACTCTGAAAACAGTAATGTCCTGGACAGTTTTAACATTAACAAACTCTGTGGACTCAGAATCAACTATTACATGGAGCAGAATCCCTTTCCCGGAGTTTCAACAATTGGTGATTACACCGAAGTCACAGCACCTGGAGTGATGCCCCTGCAGCTGCCCTGGGAGATGATGACATCACCAGTCCTCACCTGAAGTAAATTAGAAGGACTTGCCATGCGAAATGACACTAACTTTGCTTTAACAAAATGCTTTTTGTCTTAACTATGCCAACTTGATCTAGAGCTTTTGCTTTTTCTTTTAAATAAATAAAACAGGGGAGATGTGGATTTTACTAAAAAGCATATGTACTTCACGGGGCCTGGTTTTCCAAAGTCTTGCAGTTTCAAATATTGACCTTGCAAGGACAGGAGATTTTCCTCAGGCTATAAAGTCTCTGGTGTAAGATAAAGATTTGTGGCACAGCAGGTTGCTGGCTCAGGGACAGACTAGTTACTGATTGTTGTGTAAAGATACTGAGAAATGCTCTAAGAAGGAATGTTTGCTAAGGTCACACTTTTGTTGGTGGATCACTTAATTGTTTACTGGAATGTCACCTGGCTTGTTTCACTGAAAGTCACCAGCCTATACTGCTAAACTATAACCCCACCTTTGTTCGCTTCCTGTAACTTCCTGGTCTGGAAAATAAATGCAGGAAGAGAACCCCATTTCGGCATTAATTTTCTCAAGGAAGGGATCCCTCTTGCTGGAGGGTCCCAGGAAAGTTAACCACTTCGGGGCTTCTCACTGCTCAGTAGAGATGGGCTTTGAGTAATCCTTTGTGTCTCCGTCACCCAGGGGAAGTGGGGTGACAAATCCATGGGGGGCAAACCAACATAAAGCAACAAACATGGTTGTGAGTGATTCAGGCACATTGGTGGTGAGAGGTAGGATTGTGGGGTGGGGAGGGGCTTTGTAGAAACACTGAATTTATTTATTTATTTATTTATTTAACTTTTATTTTGTCGATATACATTGTGGCTGATTATTGCTCCCCGTCACCAAAACCTCCCTCCCTCCTCCCTCTCCTTCCTCCCCCCCAACAATGTCCTTTCTGTTTGCTTGTCGTATCAACTTCAAGTAATTGTGGTTGGTATATCTTATTCCCCCGCCCCCGGTTTCTTTCTTTCTTTTTTTTTTTTTTTTTTTTTTGTGTGTGTGTGTGTGTGTGTGTGTGAATTTATATATTAATTTTTAGCTCCCACCAATAAGTGAGAACATGTGGTATTTCTCTTTCTGTGCCTGACTTGTTTCACTTAATATAATTCTCTCAAGGTCCATCCATGTTGTTGCAAATGGCAGTATTTCATTCGTTTTTATAGCTGAGTAGTATTCCATTGTGTAGATATACCACATTTTCCGTATCCACTCATCCGATGATGGGCATTTGGGCTGGTTCCAACTCTTGGCTATTGTAAAGAGTGCTGCGATGAGCATTGGGGAACAGGTATACCTTCGACTTGATGATTTCCATTCCTCTGGGTATATTCCCAGCAGTGGGATAGCTGGGTCGTATGGCAGATCTATCTGCAATTGTTTGAGGAAGAAACACTGAATTTAAATAGGAGGCTGTCCCTGCTACACTGAAAGCGGTCGCTTGGTTTGCCCTTCCTGAGTGCCTAAGAGCTAACCTTTGTGTTGGTGAACACACAAATGACAAAATGCTGAACTTTGCAACTAAGGACAGTCAAGTGATACAGTGAGACACACTGGTTTCATTTAAGCACGCTGTAGCCTGTGGATGCGGAGAGTTTTAGGAAATTCTTCATACACTTGCAGCTTATAAGGAATACAATTATAGCCAAAAGTGTCACTTTATAGACGAGTGTTCCCTGTGTGGGTGTGCGTGTGCATGTGCACATGTGTGACACAGGCTGAAGAGGGGGATTGTTGGCCTGGGACAGTGTCAGCCTGAAACTCCACAGCCACATGCTCCCTTCCCCTGGCCACATGGAGAAGGTTCGCTTGCAGAGGGAGGGAACAGGGCCAACACAGAGAGCCAAGAAGGGGAGAGTGTCTCAGTCCTTTTCTGCTGCTGTGACAAGACACCTCAGACTGGATGATTTATAAACAGCATAAGTTTATTGCTCACAGTTACAGAGGCTGGGAAGTCCGAGATCCCAGTGCCAGCAGGTTTGGTGTCTGGTGAGGGGTCTCTGCTCCCAAGGTGGTGCCTTGTTACTATGTTCTCTGGAGGGGACACACACTGTGTCCTCACACGGCAGAAGAGACAGAAGGGCAAAGGGCCTAGCTAGTTCTCCCCAGCCCTTTTATAAAGTTACTGATCCCATTTATGAGGGCTTTGCCATCACGACTTAATTACCTCCTAAAGGCCCACATCTCAGTACGGTCACGTTGTTCATTAAGTTTCAAAATATAAATTTTGGAGGGATACATGCATTCAAACAATAGCAGAGAGAGAGAGAGAGAGAGAGGTGGAAACGTCCTGTAACCTCACCTTGGTCTCCGGATCCAGTCCAAGGCTGGTCCGCTCTGCTTGTACCTTGGTACCTTCCTTTCTGGGGATAAGCTAGTTTGGATTCCAGTTCTGTCCCTTACAACGGAGAGTTCTAGGAGAGCTTTGAAACTGGCTCCGCAGTCCCTGAGAATGTGGCTGCTCACCGGATCTTTACATGGTCACGCTCACATGCCACTAAAATTAGCTTAGACTCCGAAGTTTGTAGAGCATGAGTTTTCAGACAGAAAACAGCATCCACAGCAGGCCATTCAAATTGGAAGTGATTGGACAGCAGTCAGTAGAATAAAAAAATCTGTTGATGACCCGCTGTCTTCTGTGCTGTGAAACATCCCAACCTTAGCTGGGTGAGATGAAACTGACTCCGCTTTACTAGGCTCATGGAGCGGGGACTCGGGAATCCATGCAGGGCACAGTGGGGTAGCTTTGCTTCTGTTCCACGTTGTCTGGGGTTGTGCTGGACCATCACATTTGTGGATGATGACGACTGGGCTCAGCTTGACCAGAGCACCTGCTCATGGCCTCCCCGATGTGGCTTGGGCTTCTCCTAGTGTGGTGGCCAAGTTCCAAGAGATGGAATGTCCTGGGAGGTGGTGTTCCAGGAGTACGCAGTGAAGCTGCCGGCCTTGGCTGGCCAGCTTCTGAGCACACCAGGTTCCACTTGGCACCGTCCTCTGTTGGTGGAAACAGTCACAGCCCACTCAGGTTCAAGAGAAGGGACAGAGACTCCACCTCTCAGTGGGGAGAGGGTCAAAGACTTCGGGGCCATTTTCATAACTGCTTGAGTCTTTAAGACCTAAGACCTCAAAAGCTCCACCAGCAGTTCTTCAAGGCTGGGATGAAGTTTCATGGAAAGATTTTTAACAAAGGAAGACACTTTTGCCTTTTGTGTCCCGGGGGCAAGAGGGACCAGATGTGGACAACTAGGATGAGTGGCGAGATTCAAAGTCCCCCAGAGTAAACTGGAATGCCCCTAAAAGCTACCACAAGCTTTACAGCTGGGTCCCTGCTAGACACAATGTGTCCTGCAAGGGATGAAAGCACTTTTTACAAAAAGATTGAGATAAAATTTACAGAATGTAAAATTAACCATTTTAAAAAACAGCTATGTTGAGGTATAATTGATATGCGAGAACTGCACAATAAAAAATGTGGACAATTGGATGAGTCATTTTATTTTTTAATTAACTAATAAATTTTTTTGGGTGACTGGCCAGTACACGAATCAGTCCCTGGACCTTGGTGTTATCAGCACCGTGTTCCAACTCACTGAGCTAACTGGCCAGCCCCTGGATGAGTCATTTGAAAGTGCCCAATTCAGTGGCATTTAGTACATTCACAGTGTTGTGCAACCCCCACCTTCATCTAGCTCCAAAACAGTGTCATCACCCCAAATGGAAACCCATGCCCCGTGCCCCCTCCCTGAGCCCCCACAACCACTGAAATCCTTTCCGTCTCGATGGGTTGGCTTATTCTGGACATTTCATATAAAAGGAATCATTCAATGTGTGTTCTTTTGTGACCAGCTTCTCTCACTTAGCACAATGTTCTCAACATTCAGAGCTCCATTTCTTGCCATGACTGAATAATGTCCCATTGCATGGACAGATGACATTTTGTCTATCCACTCATCTGCTGGTGGACGTTTGGGTTCTCCCACGTTTGAGTTATTGTGAACAGCACTGCTATAAACAAGTGCGTACAAGTTTTTGTTGTTTAAATACCTGTTTCCAATTCTCTCCATGAGGAGACGTCTGTGCTCAACTCCCTGAGCCCAGTGTTGGCCATGCCTCTCAGAGAGAAATCTTTAAACTGCACCCCCTAGGCCACTTCTGTGAAAAAAGGAGACCAGAACCTCCTGTAAAATCCCCCAGGGAATGAGTCCTGTTTGGCTGAGGTGCAGGGAGAAACAGATGGTCTTCCCTCTTCCAGCCCTGAGACTGGCACTCAGCTGGACCTCCTGGAGTCTAAGGTTTCCCACTGGGTAAGCACAGCCCCCTCCACGGGAGTTGCAGAAATGAAGGACCCTGAGCTCAGAGCTCGCAGCCAGATCCTCCTGGTGGGAGCAAAAAGAGCCCTCCATGGGGAGGGGCCACTGTCAGCCTGAATCTGGCTGGACCCTGTGACCTGGCTGCTGAAGAGCGGCAGAGAAGCCAGTGTGAGCTGTGGGACCTCAAGGGAGACACAGGCAGGTAGAGCATGTGGGCATTGGGCTGGCCCACCATCCTGAGCCCGCGTCTCTGTGTGTGGTTGGAGGAGTTGGGCAGCCTGGAGGTGGGCTTGGAGCTGTGGCTGCCTCTCCAGCTGCCACCGTGCCTGGCCTGCGCCTGCTGAGGGGAGCTGAGGAGGAGCGGGGGGCAGCAGGCGGCTTCACTCGCTTCATGTGCTTATGTCCCTGTGTCATGGACTGCATCGTCTCTCCAAAACCCGGACGTTGGAGCCCTAACCGTAACCTGCTAGGATTAGAGTCCTTACAAGAGGAGGAAGCGAGACCAGAGGCCTGGACACCCAAGGAGAGGCCTCGCGAGGACACAGAAGGAAGGTGGCCTCTGTCCCGCAGCCAGGACGTGGGTTCTCATCAGACACCGAACCTCAGTCTCGGGCTTCCAGCCTCCAGAACAGAGAGAAAATAAATTTCTCTTGTTTAAGCCGCCCCGTCGGTGGCATTTTGTTATGGCGGCCCAAGAGCACGATACACCCACCTTTTTCCAGAAAGAACCTCACGTAGCTGAGGGAGTCCTGGCCTAATTACCTCAGTTTCCCCACAGTTGAGAAGATCCCCACCCTCACCAGCAGGGCCAGGATGAGGGGAAGGCAAGGGCCAAATGCTGTCCGTACTGAACATTTGACATTCTGTTCACCGTGGGCATTTCTGCATTCATGTTGATTTTTAGAGCAAGTGCATTTCCCGTGTTTCATCCTGATGCCTGAGTTGTCTGGTTTACTTCACCGATTCTGCACTCAAGGCAAGTGCTCACCATAGTCCCGGCCTTGTTTCTGATGTTTCCGGTAAATTGGCCTAGATGGGTGCTCTCCTCTCAGCCCCATCTGCTGTGGGAGGCTGCGCAGCCTCCTGCAGAGATGCCGGCTGTGCCCACCGGGTGTCAGGGTGTGCCCACGGCTGGTATGCGCACGGGAGCAGCACGTCCAGCAGGCGCGGGCACGCACTGCCTTGGGGGGTGCCATGGATCTTGCTGGAATGCTTGCTGGAGCCCCTCCACCCGTCCTGGGGGCAGCACCACACTGGGCCAGGGCTGAACACCCAAACTTTCCTTCCAGGGCCGTTCCCTGTGTGGACCATCGGTTCCTCTTTTTATTTATTTTTTATTTTTATTATTATTATTATTATTTTTTCGTCTTTTTCGTGACCGGCACTCAGCCAGTGAGCGCACCGGCCATCCCTATATAGGATCCGAACCCGCGGCGGGAGCGCTGCTGCGCTCTCAGCGCCGCACTCTCCCGAGTGTGCCACGGGCTCGGCCCTCGGTTCCTCTTTTTAAAAAGGTGCTTTCACAGTGTTCTTGTTTTTACCCACCTACCCCTGGCGTGTGAAGGGAGATGTTTTGCCAGCTTCTGCTCTGCACTGCCTGGCACAGCAGCCAGTGACCACTGCTGCCCAGAGCGTGGAAAACGGGCTGGTCCAAAGTGAGGTGTGCAGTTTAAGTGTCAAGTCCATGCCCGACTTTGAAGACTTAATAGAAAAACAGATGAAGAATATCTTAGTAATTCTTATTTTGTCACATGTGGAAGTGACAATACTGTGGATATGTTGGGTTCAGTCACATACGTCAGCAGCATTAGGTTCCCTTGTTTCTTTTATCCGTCATCAATGTGGCTCAGCTGCTTTCTGCCGGACGGCACCAAACACCGAGTGCAGGTCTGCAAAGGCTGTTTCACCCACCACGCGGAGTTGGGAGGGCTCGCTGGAACTGTCCGCCCAAGGGAGAGGGGCCCCACCTCTGGTCCCACCCTGTGTCCTGTGTCCTGTTGGCCAGGGCTCCCCCACGGTGGCTGACTCCCCACTCTTGCTGGTCGGTCTGAGGTGTTCAGGCAGCTGCCTTTGAGGTGGGGTCTCTGTGATTCACCCTAGGGCCCCTCACCGATGCTGTTCTCTTGCCAGGGCACCGGACACCTTGCTCTGGGTGGACTTCTCCTGAGGCCACCTACGTTCAGCCCATAGGGAGAGGTCCAAACTTCTCTGTGCTCAGAGCCCTTACACCACGCTGGGGCATCTCAGGGTTGCCCCCAGCTGGCTCCCCACTGGAACACTCACAGTCTGTAGCATTCGTGCTTGTCTCTTAGTGTCCCAGCCTCTCCCAACCTGGGGGGGGGGGGGCAGATTTCTTAAATAAGATACAATAATCTTTAACCATAAAAGGAAATAGCTCAACTTGATGATATTAAAATTAAGGATTTCTGTTCGTTAAGGGACGGATTCAAGAGAGCAAGAAGACAAGGTATGAACTGGGAGAAGAATGCTGCACACAAATAATTCACAGAGGATTAGTAGCCAGCACATGCAAAGAATACTTACAGATCAGTAAGAAAAGGGCACACGACCCAGGAGCAAAATGGGCAACAATCATGAGCGGGCACCCACAGAAGAGGGAAGCCAGACTGCCTACAGCACACGAGGGGTGCTCAGCCTGGGCGAGTGTCAGGGAGCCACAAATGAGGACCCCAGAGAGACTCCCTCTCAGCTCTTACACCCAGTCCATGGTCACACCGGGTGATGGACAGGAGTCAGGTCTATAGGACCTGCTGTTCGGGTGGAAGGGTATGTTTGAACAACTGCTTTGGAAAAATTTGGGCTTAGTTTGAAAAGTTGAACATTCACACACCCCGAGGCCCAGCAAGCTCTTGAGCAAGTGCCCCAAGAGCACAGTTTGTGCAAAAAGCCAGAGACGCCCCCCAAGTACACCTGTAGGAAGTTGGCGGGGAGGCTATGGTGCAGTCACATGATGGAATATTGTATAGCAGTGGGCTCAGATGTCCTAGAGCTGCAGTCACTGGCAGGGACAGTCTCATTAACAAAGCCCAGTGGAAAAGGCAAGTCCTGAAACATGACACACAGCAGGTTAGGTTGACAGACAACTGAAACGAGACAATATACGACTTAAGTACGCATTTAAATATGATGAAACTGCTTATGGAGGTCAGCAGAATCCGGTAAGCACACCGTTCAGGCTGGCACTGACCTCTGGGGTGGTGGGGAGGTGGGGGTGGGGGCGGGGGAGTGCACATAGCTCATGCTTTCATACTTGGGCTTGGGGGCCTGGGGTTCCTTTTATCATTAATTCACAATTAATAAGTGCACGGACAAGTCTGTAAGTACGATAAAAGTGGTCACATGTGAATGAGCGATGGGTGTGTATCGCAGGCCCAAGAATGAGCCCCTGAGTCCAGATAACAAATGGACACAACTCCCCCTCCTCCCCTGGCAAACCTCATACCTGCTTAGGGTGAAAAATTCAGCCCGACGTAACACAGAAGGAAATACCGACTGTCCCACTGCTGGATGGCCCCTTTATGTGTTTCTTTTCTGGGTTTTCCCAGTGTCCATGTCAGGGACCACAGCTAAGGATGCTGGGTGCGGGGGGCCAGCACTGGCCCAAGGCTGGTGCCAGGGGAAGGATCTGGGGGGCCCAATAGTCGGCCTCAACCCACCCTGTCCTCCTACCAGTTACTTGACTCCACCACAGGAAAGAACTCATGAGCAGAGTCACAGGAGAAAGTGAGAACAGGTTTAATGTAATGAATAAGAGATTCAGATTTCACAGAGAAAGTGCAGCATAGCTCCAGAGACTGAGCAGGGCCCACACCAGGTTTAACACAAAAGAAATATACACTGAAAGTCTAGTACAAAGTGCGGGCTGGCTCCAGAGAGCGAGCAGCTGCTTGCTGAAATGAGTGTGCTGCAAAGGAAAGCACACACACCTCAGCCGGGGAAGTGCCTGTTGGCCCCAGGAGAGCGAGAAACAGCTCTGCCTTTTGCTGGAATTCGGCTTTTACGGTTTCACTATCTAATGCATATTCGTGCCATCTAATGAAAATTCAACTAAGGGTGGCTCCCAGTTGTGTAACAGAGTCTTGCACGTGCTCGGGTGGTCTCCTTTTTGGAGCATGTTCATTGGTCAAATCCCATCACGTGCAGCAGGCGTATTCAGGAATATTCTGTGCTCTTTAGCACCCCCAGTGGAAGGTCGTTCAGCTCCCAGGGCTGCATAAGCCTCTCTACTAGCATGCCCAGCTGCTGGGTTTGCATAAGCCAGCTCCCTGAGTTCTCTTGCTCCTGTTGGGGCTGAAAATAGGTCTAATTAGCAACAGTAGCTTTCCTCTAGGGGAGGGCCCAGAGGAGGGACCTGAGACCTTGGGGAATGGCTTGTCACCCAGAGGCGTGTCCTGTAACCTAAGCCCAGGGAAACTGAGCACCTCGTTTCTCAAGGCCACATGGTGATGGGGGCAGCACGGCTCCGGGGCATTTTCCAGGCCCCAGTGGACAAGGCAGAAGTGACATCATGGGAGGAAGG
The DNA here is from genome assembly GCF_027409185.1 of Cynocephalus volans. Lineage (NCBI taxonomy): Eukaryota > Metazoa > Chordata > Mammalia > Dermoptera > Cynocephalidae > Cynocephalus > Cynocephalus volans. The sequence continues at coordinate 2,847,698 of NC_084476.1, forward strand.
GCTTTGGACAAAGTGTCCAAGTTTAAAATGGTTTTCATGGAATTCCTTAGGCCCCCTTCAGTGTAAGAGTGAAATAAGGAATGCTGGTGAGCTTTCTCTCCTGATATTCCTTAAATTAATTATGTTTTTTCCGTCCAAATAATAGCTTGAGAGAAGACCACCAATTTCTGTTCTGGAAAATCCATTTCGTAGGGTGTCTGCCTCCAACGCCTTCAAGGACACGGGTGTGAGCCGCTTCACTTGGAATGATTTTCTGTCCCTGAAGAGGCTGCTGGAGAAAGGAGATCCTGGGGATGGGGATGTCGGAACTCAGTTCTGTCCTGTGCCGAGCGTGCGGTGGAGTCACGGGGAGGGGACAAGGATGCGACAGAACATCACAGAATGCAAAGGTCATGCTTTTTTGCCTGGCTTTGAGCTGTATGGACTGTCAGGAGCTGACTGCTGGATGGGGCTCTTCTGGGTGCCAAGAAGCTGGAACCTGGGCATTGCCCCATCCTGGACAAAGGCCAGCCCTGGTCACCTGCATGAGTCCTGGCAAAGGCTGATGACCCCTGGGCTTGTGGGGTGGCCTCTGGAGCCCATTCAGCTGCCCGTGGGGAGCACACTGCCCAGCAGCCTCTGGAACGGTGGCTTTTGGACTCGTGGGTAGGACTGACTGTGGCCTGAGACTCAAACCAGGCAGAACGAGGACTCCTCTGGGGGATAGTACGAGTCAGGGTTCTCCAGAGAAAGAACCAACAGGACATGTGGATGGAAGAGGGCGCCTCAAACAATTCATGGGAGGACTTGCGTTGTCTTTTACTTCTGTGTTACCACGCACATCTTGAAGTGCCCTCATACGTGAAGAGATTCATTGTAAGGAATTGACTCATGTGATCATGGAGGCTGACAAATCTCAACATCTGTGGCCAGCAAGCGGACACCCAGGACAGCTGGCATTTGGTTCGGGTGTGCAGGCAGGAGAAGACCCATGTCCCTGCTCCACAGCCGGGAAGAGCATTTCCTCTGAACCTTTTCCTCTACTCAGGCCTCCGACAGATCGAGGGGGGCCCGCTCACATTAGGGAGGCCCATCTGCTTCCTTCAGTAGACAGATTTCAATGTCGATCTCATCCAGAAACACCCTCGCAGACACACCCAGAATAATGTACCCAATTATCTGGGCACCCCATGGCCCAGTCAAGTTGCCACATAAAATCAACCATCTCACTTACTGGTCAGTTGTCCTTTACTAAAGGCTAGGGCCAGACTAGGGCATTGACTGGCCTCACTAAATGAGAGGGGAAACAGGCTGTGCCCGGGGCTCTGTCCTCTCTGCAGAGAACCTGGCTGTTGGCCCTGGGGATGCAGAGCAGGGCCCCTCTGCAGGGAGCCTGGCCTGGAATGGGCTGAGGACTGGCCGGGCCAAGCCCGAGGGGCCATCCCCTCCTAGGGGGTACAGGGCTCTGTGGACCACCCACTCCTTCTGCAACTGGACCCTCCTGGCTTGGAGGAAATTCAAATAGAAGTGTAATTGCTGGAAGGTGTCAAAGTCCTGGGATTCAGTACAGGACAGGAGGAGAGGGGCTGGATGGCTCCTCCCATCCCGTGGGGGCCACCTTGGCTGGGCCCACATCAGCCGGCACCTTCCTTTGGATTCTTCCCCAGTCCTAGGCCAAGACTTCCCTTGCCCAGCCCTCTTTCCAAAATAAATGTTGATGTCAGGGATGAATCAGGGTTCATTTCTCACTGGGGGGGGGATCCCTGAGTTGGGGCCTGCTACTGCCTATGGGGGGGTGGGGTGAGGGGCCCTGCCGTCCTACTTGTGGTGTAGCCTGGCTCTTGCTGCAGGCTGTCTCCAGGGGTGCTCGTGGCAGCCTCTCTGCTGCTCAGTTCCTGGGATCCAGCCAAGAGCATCCTGGGGTACCAGGCCATGGCTGGCCGGTGGCGATGGCTGCGCAGTCAGGGCTGTACAGTTGTTAGGAGTGAATCCTCCAGGCCTGGGGCCGAGTCTCTGGAGAAGAGCCACCTGGTGGGAACAAAGTTGCCCACCCCCTCCAGTGACATCATTACCATTTGTCTCTGTGGCAACAACAGCCACCTCCCCACCTGAGCTCCACCGAGGCCATCCGTGTGACACACGTGCTCCTTCTTACCATGGCCATGGTGGGGCGCGAAGGGCCCACGTCACAGAAACTGTTGCTCAAAGAAACAAGGGGCCATTGGAGGGTCCTGCCCATGCCCTGGCAGCTGCGGGCTCTGCACTGTGAGCAGGGAGCCTCCATGTGCTGCCACGGCTCACCCTGGAGGGACTAGAGGAGGTGACGTGGCCGAACGCACCTAGTCCCCACCAGGGACACAGCGAGACAGATCTGGGGAAGGTGCCGTCATTGACAACAATGATGATGAATCCCGACCCTCGTCCTGGGCATGGTGAGGGTGAGGGAGGGTTGGCCTGATTCCCTGCTGCCCCCCTTCCAGCTCCTGCTCCATTTCCATAAAAGACAAAATACAAAGTCAGAAACGCCATCATTCCCGTTTGGGTGTGACACCGAGATCAGTTAGGGATGTGTCCCAGCTTCAAGAGGGGAGCGCCCCATGGCGGGAAGCCTGGCACCGAGCACACTGGTGATGAGCCGGGCAGCGGGAGGCAGCGCGGGCACAAGATGCAGGAGGTGGTGGGGCGGCCCGGCCCCTGTGTGCACATCCCTGCCCAAGCCTTGAAGGGGGCCCAAGGGCAGGACGTGTGAGAGACCTTACCTCGTACCTTTGTTTCCTGTTTCTGTGGCTGTGTGGTCCAGCTCTTTCCCAGAGCTGTGTCTCCCCTGTCCCCATCCCACGTCAGCCTCTAGTGTCTGTTTCCAGCCGCGGTGGAATTGACCAACCTACTGATGGATGGTTCACTTATTCAACAGAGCCTGTTCTAGGCTCTGGGGACACTGGAGAGAACAGGACAGATGCAACCCCTCCCTCACAGAGCTTTCCTTCTGCCTGTGATATGGCAGGAACACAGTGGACAGGTAGCCCACGGAGGCATTGAGGCCAGGTGGAAGCGGGAGCTGCACGTGGGGGCGGCCTCTCTGAGATCCCTCACGACCAGAGGGCCTGGCCACCAGGAGATTGGGGGCCAGCAACCTGGGCTGAGGGGATGGTGAGTGCAAAGGCCCTGGCGTTTGTCCAGGGGGCAGGCAGACGTCCAGGGGTGGGCTGTTGTAGAGCTAGGGCTGGGTCTGGAGCTCGCAGACCCCTTGAGCCTGTTCACAAACCCTTCACACGCAGGTCTGTGAGGTAGGTAACTGGCAAAAAGGTCCTTGGAGCCTTGGCTGAAGTAGGAATAGTCTTTATTCAGCACACACAACACTATGAGCTAGGCAGTCCAAAGAGAAACTCCAAAACTCAACTGCTACTGGCCACGTCCAAAGAGAAACTGAAACTGAGCAGCTGCCAGCAGAGTAAACAGGCTCTATTTTTAGACGCGAGCTCTGCCTGCCAGCCTGCTTCACAAACTGCAGAGCACACAATAGCAATAAACTAGAAAGATACATTGGTGCACATGGGCACTAACTTCACACACACAACTCATTTACAAGAAATGTGGAGGGAGCCTGACTAAATTATCCTATTTTCCCCACAGTCGTGGAGGCTCAGGTGGGAGTGGGAGCTGTGCTCCTCTGAACTCAGTGTGAGTGATCCAGCACTGTCACTTCTGTTAAACCTCTCGGGCCACTGTGCACCGTCTTCTTGTCCCTCCTCTTGTCAAGGCCAAGTGGACGCTGACAGAGAGGGTGATGGCTGTGAACGTGGGGCCCAGTACCAGGCTTGCTGGGTCATGTCCTGCCCTGCCGATCATCAACTGTGTGACTGTGAACATTTTGTCACCTCTCGGCATCCTCAACTGCAGGGTGGGGACAGCGATAGTTCCCATCTCACAGTTTACTGCTAGGACTAAGCGCATGGGCATTTGAAAAGTGCTCATCCCAGTGCCTGACTTGGGCTTAGCACCGTCTGAGGGTCAGCTTACAGGGTCTGGAACCTCTGGGCCGCTGTCTGCTGACACCGCCCTGGGTGGCAACGGGAGCAACCAGCTACCATCCACATGCCTGTGTTTCTCTCTTCCTTCCTCCCCACGCAGCCCAGGGATTGCACATGTGCTCGCATGGGTGGGCATTTCTTCTGGGACCTTGTTCTTCACCCCAAAGAGATGCTGGCTCCCTGAGACGGGCATGGAACAGGACCCTTCTTCCCTCATCCACTTTCTGTTCTCTGGTGAGTGAAAAAGAGACCCCATCATTGTGTGACCCACATAAAAAGCGGACCGTGCATTCCCATTTGTGGTGAGAAACAGGGACATTGGACAACAAGGTTCCACGGAGCCAGTGCCAGCAGCTGCTGTGCCCGAGGAGTGGCCCGCTTGTCGCCACCACTCCGGCAGGACGGGCTCGGTGTTGGCATGGCCCCTCAGCCACTGGGGGCAAAGCTGCACTTTCCTGATGCTTTCCCAGCAGCAGCGCCAGGTCCCCTGCATCCCGCCAGGCAGGCGGGGCTGGCTCTCTCTGACCAGAGTGTATACGTTGTTTTCATGAGAAAACGTGTCCATCCGCTTTCCCAGCCCGAGCCTCCCGAGCGGCATCTTCTCGTCTCCCACCCTTTCATTCCACAAGTGGCTGTCAAATGTAGGTGGCGGGTTCTGGGAAAACGGCAGTGGACAAGGAGGCAGAGTCCTCGCCCCTTGGAGCTTTGGCTCGGTCAGGAGAGAATAGTGACCAGCAGGAAGCACGCGCCAGGCAGGAGGGGCTTGGAGGAGCAGCGAGGCAGGCATAGGATGGGGTGCCATCATTTCACTTGGGCTGTCTGTTCTTTCTGCTACGTGACATTCCTGCAGGAAGGAGGGCCTGAGCCAGGAGGATATGGGGAGGGGGCCCTTTCTGGCCTCAGAGGAGCATCCTGCAGTGTTGCTACAAAATCGGGAATTGTTTGGGGCTGGGTTGGAAGACATGATGCTGGATGTGAGGGTGCAGGAGGGCAGGGAAGACTGGAGGATGAGCCCCGCATTGAGGGGTCTTTCTTGGGGGTCTTTCTCCAGCTCCAGCTCAATGTCCTGGAGAGCAGAGCTGGGTCTCCACCCACCCTCTCTCCCATCCTCTTATCTGCAAGTGCCTGCCCCCCCCTTCTCCCTGGCCCCACCACATCCTCTCTCCCCTACAGTGGAGGCTAATTATCAGGTCTTCAGCTTCCTGCTCAGGCACTTCCAGGCAGTGCCAAGGAAGACCCTGTCCTTGCCCTAAACCCCCAACCCCACCCCGAGGCTCTGCTACTCCCAGCCAGGCAGGGGAGCTTTGGGGCTCTTCTGCAGCAGCCCACCCCATCCTGCTTGCCCCATCGTCAGGATCCTGCTTTTTGGTAACCACGTCTCCTCCTGCCTGCCTGGTTCCTGATGACCATGCTGCCAGGGAGGGCACACACACACTGTGTCTGTGTGGGCCCGTGCCCTGCTCCCAGTAGCTACCTGGCTGGGGAGGCAGGACACACACTCTCCTCCTCTGCTGCGGACCACCAGGGGCTCCTCTGACCTGCAGTGTCCTGGCTGCCCTGGGTGCACTCTATTGGGCACTGTCTGTGCCTCCTCGGTCCATCTGTGTCTGCCTCCTCCAACAGTCTGGGATCCCCCTAAGGCTGAGGCACACTTGACCCCTGCTCTCTGATCCCAGCCCACAAACTGCGAGCATCTGCTGGTCACTGAGCTGGTGGCTGGGCTATGCCTGGTGGCTCTACAGGCCCAAGGCCAGCCTCCAGCCCTAGCTGGCTGCCCACATTGCCTGCAGCTCCAGTGCAGGTGCTGGCGCTTTTGGGCCACACAGGCCCACCCTGGTCACCCCACGGCTCTGCCTGGCTCTCCTGGCCCACTGGTCTTTGTGGCTACCTTCCCACCCCTGGCATCTTGTTCCCCTCCTACAAAGTCACCTCCCACACACTCAACTCCTGTTTGCTTGAGATCCCTCCTGCTGGAGCCCCTGCCCTGGCCTGGGGTGGCCCCTGCTGCCCCCTCCGCCCCCATCCCCCTAGTTCCCAGGGCTGCTGATTCTACCTGTAAAGACCCCTGTCTCCTCCTTCCAAACTTATCCCCATAGGTTGCCCCAAATCTAGCTTGGACCCCCTGACCCCTTTCCTGTCTCCCAGGCCACCAGTCTGGCCACGTTTACCCTCTGCTCAGAACCCCACAGCTCCTGGCCCAGGCCCTCTGAGTGTGGTCCCTGCTACCCTGCCAGGCTGGCTCTTGCGTCCCCTGCCACTTCTCCTGCCCCTGAGTCCCCAAAGCCCTCTGAGACTGGCTTTTCTCTGCCTCCACCCCACTGCTCTGGCTTGGGTGGCTGGACCCCTCCTGGGGCTCCTGTGAAACTCTGTGTGTGTCTCTGCTGGGGTGACCACTGGGAATTCTGTGAGCGAGGCCTCCATGCTTCTTTCTCGGCAGGGTTCTCAGCACAGGGTCAGCGTCAGTGATGTGTGGGCTGAACACACATGTGAAAGATAACCCTGGGGACCCCAGACCCCAAAATGTCAAAATCGCAGCTGCTTGTAGACAGGAGACTTTGAGGTTGCTCTCCCATGCGAGCATCCCCCACCTCTGATTCCTTTCCTCACGGGGGCCTGCTCGTGGCCTCCCTGCACTCACTTCCCCTCCTGCTTTCGGGACTTGCCTCCTGCACCCTTATCTGCCAGAGACCACTGCCCAGGATGGACGAGGCCTGTCCACCAGGGGGCGCTAGGAGCTCGCAGATGGGCCATTAGGGGGCTGGGGAAGGCGGGGAGTAGGGTGAGCCTGCCCGCAGGGGGCTGGGGGCTGGCTGTGTCCCCGGGGGAGGGGCTGCATGGACATCTGGGCCTGCCAGGGGCTGAGGAGTGGGGGCACCTGCAGCTGGAGAGCCAGGGGCCTGGGCAGCCCGAGCGGGCAGGGGGCGTGAACAGGGGCCTGGTGAATGCACAGCAGGGGGTGCAGGCCAGGGATCAGGGGCTGGGCTGGAGGGAATGGACACAAGGCCCGAGGCCTCTCTGTGAAGCTGAGTCGAAAGTCCTCGAGGAGGACCGAAAACCTGGAGTGTGAGGGGCCCAGTGGTGACTGCTCCTCGGCTGCCATGAGAGAAGAGCGGGGAGGATGTGAGGGAGGGCAGAGGAGCTGGGGAGCCATCTTCTCCAAGTGAGGGGTGGGGCCCAGGCCAGGGGTCCCTCTGAGAGGCTTCTCCATGTCTTGCCTCCACTGTGCCCCTCGGGTCCTTCTCTGCACAGTGGCCTGGGGGACTCCGCAGGTGTGAGATGCCCGCCGTCCACCAGGCCCAGGGCCCCACACCCGCCGTTCCCTCCCACCCCTCCCCGGGCCTGGTCCCCATCTCTAGCGGTTTGGGTCTCAGTTGCATGGTCACTTCCTGACCCCCTCTTGAGCATCGATCCTGGCCCATCTGCTTTGCTGGCAACCAGGCCTCGCCCAGTGCCCTGTCACTGTTCTGGAGCCATTTGTGCACTTCCTGTGTCCTGTCCCCTGGTGCAGCCCCAGTCCAGGGTGTGGCATGCAGCTGGCGCTCAAAAATGTCTGTTGGGTGAATGGATGAAAACGCTGCTCCAGCTCCTGGTGTGGTCTACAGCTCTGTGCCTCAGTGTCCCCATCTGAATGCGGGTGATAATAGTGTTTGTTATGAGAATTAAACGTGTTAATCCACCTGAAATGCTTAGTCCAGTGCCCAGCACGCAGCGTTCAATAAATGCAAGGCACTTACCACTATTACTAGGACCACGAGCACTGTCTTGGGTCACTACTCCAGTTTTGGAATGCTGGCCATGTGCCAGGGACTCAGTGTGCTGTCCCCTCCTCCAAGACTGGAGGAGGCCACCCAGGCCTTCAGAGAGCTTCCGTCAAAGGTGAGGGTCTTCATCGCCATGGACAGTGTGGACGAGCCTTCCCATGAGGAGCTGAGACCAGAGCCTGGGCTGAGGGCGAGCACCCGCCACTCTGTCCCTGAGCCAGAAGTGTGCTGCTCCTTGCAAATTAGCTTGGCACTGAGAATGCTGGAATAAGACCATGCCTTGCTCCCCTGCTGGGCTGGACCCCTTCCCAGTGGAAGACAAATGCATTTTAATTTGTTCCAACTTGACACAAAAATCCCCCCCTTGAGAAACTGGGTCACCAAGCAAAAAAAAAAAAAAAAATCCTTAGCTGGCTCAAACTCACAATCCTTTTTCATAAAACTGTCCTTGTTTTTTTTTATCATGCTGAAGGCTCCCGGGGGGCAGTGCCTCTGGACGCCTGGTCTCGTGCTCAGAGAGTTCAGAAATGGATGGGCTTTGGGGAGTTGCGGGGTAGCCTGGGAACAGAACTGTCTACCTGCCGAGCTCTAAGAGGCCTCAGAGGGGGTCTGGTCTCTATTCCTCCACCTTAGAGAAGATGAAGATGGGGTCCAGAGAGGGACAGGGACTCGCCCAGGGTCACAGCACACTAGAACTGAGACAGGCACCAAAGCCCTTCTGACTCCTAGTGGGGTGGGCATCAGGAGGGGTGACTCATGCCCCAGCCTCGGTCCTGCAGGCACTGCCTGTGCCTCACTGCCAGGGGCTGAGACCTCTCTGGGGGTGGCTCCCTCACCTGTAAAACAGGGAGAACACACCTGCCTCTCAGGTGTGCACATGTTAGGGGAGCCTCTGTGTTTCAGGCACCTACAAGGCTTCTGGGGATGGGCTCTCGGTGCTGGCAGGTTCCCAAGCCTCTCTCCCACCTCCTGGATGCCAGGAACATCCGGGGTCTGAGATCTGGAGCATCCAGTTTCATGAGGTGGATATTCACGCCCCTCCAAGTCAGTGTGTTGAGCCTCAGCAGGGGATTGGACAACCCCCCACGATCATGGTGCAGTTGGTGGAGGGGACATAGTCACCTCCAGTGGACCAGAGTCCAGGTTGGCTTGACCACTCTGGGCTTGTGCACTCTTGGCCAAGGCACTTACCTCACCCCCTGAGCCTCAGTTTACTGAACTGGAAATGAAGGAGGTGGAGACCTGACAAACAGCCTTGTGTGGGGCTCACATGGGTGGGGACACGTGGAGACAAGGGAGACACCTTCAACTGGCAAGCTCCATTCCGACCTGAGCGAGGAAGGAAAGACCTGGTGTCCTGAGCAGCCCCAAGCTTGGCATTTTTGAGAATTCTCAGCATTTGAATCCTTGAATTTTTCTTGGTGGAGGGAGGAGACAAGTGGGGGTCTCGGAGGGTCATGTGACTCACCCCTGGAGACTCTCTATGGGCAGGGTCGCCCTGGCACTGTGGCGAGACTGAGACACTCTATCGGGAGGGTGGTGGTGGGGGGGCTGGAAGCAGCTCAAACCTCAATTTCTCCTTCTGGTGAGATGTCCCTGGTCAGCACTTTAACGAAGATGGGGCTGCCAGGGCCCCGGAGATGTGCACGCAGGCTTCATTACTCCTGGCTCTCGGCTCTGCTCGGCAAAGGGCCTGCTGCTCTGTCTGGGCTTCTGTCCTCAGGCATCCCAGACCCTGCCTCTGTCTGCCTCCTACTCTTTCCACCATACGTGATTCATTCACCCATGTGCCAAGCATGTGCATCTGTCTGTGCGTCTATCCACCTGTCCATCCAGTCATCCACGGCCCGTCCATTTGTCCTTTCACTCATCCATTCATCCATCCATTTATCTACATCCATTCACCCATGTATCCCTCCATCCATCCTCTCATCCACCTGTTCATCCAATTACTCACTCGTCCATCCAGACTTTCATCCACCCATGCATCCATCCATCCATCCATCCTTCTACCCATCCATCCATCCATCCATCCATCCATCCATCCATCCATCCATCCATATATCCATCTTATCCACCCATCCTTCTGTCCATCCATCCATCTATCCATCTTATCCACCCATCCTTCTGTCCATCCATCCATCCATCCATCTTATCCATCCATCCATCCATCTTATCCATCCGTCCATCCATCTATCTTATCCATCCATCCTTCTCTCCATCCATCCATCCATCCATCCATCTTATCCATCCATCCTTCTCTCCATCCATCCATCCATCCATCCATCCATCTCTTCCATCCATCCTTCTCTCCATCCATCCATCCTTCTATCCATCCATCCATCTTATCCATCCATCCTTCTATCCATCCATCTTATCTATCCATCCTTCTCTCCATCCATCCATCCATCCTTCTATCCATCCTTCTATCCATCCATCCATCTTATCCATCCATCCTTCTCTCCATCCATCCATCCATCCATCTTATCCATCCATCCTTCTCTCCGTCCATCCATCCATCCATCTACCCATCTTATCCACCCATCCTTCTGTCCATCCATCCATCCATCCATCCATCTTATCCATCCATCCTTCTCTCCATCCATCCATCCATCCATCCTTCTATCCATCCATCCATCTTATCCATCCATCCTTCTCTCCATCCATCTTATCCATCCATCCTTCTCTCCATCCATCCATCCATCCATCCATCCTTCTATCCATCCATCCATCTTATCCATCCATCCTTCTCTCCATCCATCCATCCATCCATCTTATCCATCCATCCATCTACCCATCTTATCCACCCATCCTTCTCTCCATCTATCCATCCATCCATTTTATCCATCCATCCATCCATCCATCTTATCCATCCATCTTTCTCTCCATCCATCCATCCATCCATCCATCCATCTTATCCATCCATCCTTCTCTCCATCCATCCATCCATCCATCTTATCCATCCATCCTTCTCTCCATCCATCCATCCATCCATCCTTCTATCCATCCATCCATCTTATCCATCCATCCTTCTCTCCATCCATCCATCATCTATCCATCCATCCTTCTATCCATCCATCCATCTTATCCATCCATCCATCCTTCCATCCATCCATCCATTCATCCATCCATCCATCCATCCATCCATCCATCTTATCCATCCATCCTTCTCTCCATCCATCCATCCATCCATCTTATCCATCCATCCTTCTCTCCGTCCATCCATCCATCCATCTACCCATCTTATCCACCCATCCTTCTGTCCATCCATCCATCCATCCATCCATCTTATCCATCCATCCTTCTCTCCATCCATCCTTCTCTCCATCCATCCATCCATCCATCTGTCCATTCACTCCTGCATTTCCTCATGCTACAAACATTTGTCTTGAACAGCTCAAATGTGCCAGTCTAGGGCTGGGGGCGGGTGGGGGGAGATCCAAAGGGGAAGAGTCAGGTGCAGCTCCTGCGTTCGCAGAGCCACTGTGTGCTGGGGCAACAGACAAGCATCACTGCATTGCTCGGTGTGGAGCCAGGCGGGGTGAGGGCAGTGTGGGGGCTGAGAGAGTCAGAGGGGTCATGCCTTGTGGAGGGGGGAGGGCTTCGGGAGGGCAGACAGCAAGGCTGAGCTCCAGGAGGCCTTGTCTCCCAGGCCAAGCCACTTCTCCCCGTGGTGCCTCCAGATACAGTGCGGAGGAGACAGCACAGAGAAGTCTGTGTCGACCGCCCACACGGGGGTGGTGCCACCAGCCGGCCCACGAGCCGTCTGCCTCTCCCTTCCTTTCTCCAAGCACCAGAGCCTGTGGGCTGCCTGGCTCCCCACACAGTTGCCAGCTGCACATGCAGGCCCTGTACTCCTGCCCCATAAAGCACCCAGCAGTCTCGTGCCCTGGTGGAGAAGGGGCTGGACTGGTGAACTCAACAGGACCAGTGGATCTCTCCCACGGTGCAGCACTTTACAGTTTATGAGGTGCTTCCAAATTCATTGTTTCAACCAGTTCACGTGACTGTTTAAGGGACAAGGCAGGGCCCATTGCTGCCTCATAGAAGTGGAAATGGAGGACTGAGAGTCAGTGACTTGCCAGGGCACAGAGCCCATGAGGGGCGGGGCTGGGCGGGGGGTGCCTTGAGCTCTGTCAGCTTTAGCCTCCTCCTCTGGGGACGGCTGTGATTCCGTGCAGCCGGGAGGGTGCAAGGGCTTGTGGGATTGGAAGCAGTGGCCGCGGGGCAGGTGTGGCTTCAGCTGTGGGTGCCGCTTGGGTTGAGGGTGCGGGCGTGGGGGCATCAGCAGGAGGATGGCGGTGGAAGGCAGTGTGCTCTGGGGTAGGGGCGGCAACCACAAGCAGCGTTCGTGTGTGCGCGTGTGTGTGCGTGTGTGATTCCCCAGCCGTGGGCAGGCATTCGTTCCGTTTGCTGTCAGTGAATTGACTTGCAGTTGTTCACACGCACACGTTTCCTGAGCTCCTGCCCTGTGTCTGGCCCTGGGCCTGGAGGCAAGCCTGCAGCGGGTTTCTCCACCGTGGCACTGTTGCCTCTTGTGGCTGGACCATCCTTTGTCGTGGGGGGCTGTCCCACACATTGTGGGGGCTGGGCAGCATCCCTGGCCTCCACCCATTCAATTGTGGCACTGCAGTGTCCCCAGACATCACCCAGTGTCCCCTGGGGCCATTCTGCCCCCTACTGAGGGCCTCTGCTCTGCAGCAGTGGACATAGCACGGCCTCTGTGGCCTTCCTGTGCTCAGGTGGTGGCAGAGACAGAGAAGGAAACGCACGATTGCCCTGGAGGGTGGAGGAAGCCCAGTAGGTCATAGCGGGGGAGGCGGTCTCTCAGCTGAGATCGGAGGCTCCATAGGACGACGTCAGACGAAGGTATTGGAGGATAGGCTACCCCGGCCGGGGGGACAGCACGACCCAGGCCTGAAGAAAGGAGCCACGTGGCATGAGGTGAGGGGTGGGGCAGGTTGGGTGACAAGGGCTGAGGGGGCTGCCAGTCACAAAGGGGTGGGCAGGAGGCCCCTTTATGGTCTGGCCCGTGGTCAGGCCGATGATGGGCTGGCCTGGGGGGAGGTTTGGAGGTGGGGTCTTGCACACCAGGAGGAGAAAGGGCCTTTGCTGAGCAGAAGGAGGGGCTGGGGTGTCAGGCGCAATGATCTGCATAGAGAAAGGACCCTCAGCATGCAGAGGGGTGGGGACTTGTGCAGGGTCCCTGGTGCCTCTGGATTCTGTTTTCTCTTTCTTTCCTTGCTCTCTGGCCCCTGGCAGTCTCTGCTCCTGGAAGTGCCTGCTCCGGCCTCTTGCAGGAGGAGAACAGGGTAGCCTGACCCGTGGTGATAATTGGAGGTGGTAATTAGAGGCTCAGACCCACAGCTTCATTAAAAGAATACGGAGCACAAAGGCCTTGTGGGGATTGTAATTAGTCGTCAGCCTCCCTGCCTTGGTTGACCTGGTGGGGAACTGGCTGTGCCCATCTGGTCCCCGCTCCTGGACGCTGCTGCAGTGGTGGTGAGCAGGTCAGTGGCACTGTGATGCTTCTGTCTTCTCTATTGGAGAGCTCGAGGGCTGGTGAGAGGTGGCGCCCCCTTCCTTGTGGACAGAGTTGGAAGGAGGCTGAGCCGTCAGAGAAGGAGCCGTATGGCAGTGGGCGGCAGGTCCTCCCTACGGGACACTTCCCGGCCCTGGCCAGGCTCCTCTTGTTCTCAGGCTGACCCCTGCTCCTGGCCACGAGCCCATGGTGGTCAGTTTCTTCATCTGGGAATCGGAGACGTGAACAGCCCCATCAGGTGGCAGGACAAGGTTGCAGCAGCTGGGGGTGGAAGACTCCCCCAGGACCCTTCAGCCCCTCATGGCTCCACCAGGGGGTGAGCCCGCGTGGGGGGTGGGGGCGGTGCTCCAGGCAGCTCCTCCAGCCTTGCTCCTCCCCCACTCCAGGTAAGCTCTTTCCTGGATGGAACTCCCCTCCCCTCCCAGCTCACTGGTCATAATTATTTTATTCTATTGCTTTGATCTATAAAATGCCGGCAAATCCTTTCTCAGAAGGAGCTGGCTTTGGCCTCACTTTTTCGTAGTATGATATGGTGTTTAGATACTTCATGGGTTCATGGTGATGTTTTTGTTAGAGACCCACTGGCTGTACATCAGTGGGTTGTCTCGTCTCTCCTGCAGCTCAGGGAAGCCGAGGAGACACAGGGCAGTCACCACTAGGGAGAAGCTACTGGGCACTTCGTCCTGAAATAGCCGCCAAGGTGCACCAGTACTGTGGACCGGCAGGGAGGTGGGGCTGAGCGGGGGACTGGAGAGAATGTCATCACTGATGACAAGGACGAAGAAAACAGTAACCGTAGGAGCCTGGGGCTGTGTCGAGCATCTTGTCTTCATCACTGCCTGGGCAACCCCCACTTTCTCTCTGGGGCTTCTGGAACCCCCTCCTGGCCCTGATCTGGCAGGGCTTCTGGGGCACCGGGTGGAGCTCCAGCGCTTCTGTGGGGCTCCACCCTGCAGAGAGGTCCGTGTGCCCCAAGCTCTGGGCCTGCCCGACTGTGGCTCCTCCCCGGGAATGGTCTCCAAGATGCATGAGCTGATTTCCAGCTTACAAAGAACCTTTGCAGGCCCTGCACATGAAGTAGAGGCATTGCAGTTATAAAAGAGACCCAAATTAAACTTCTGGAGATGAGAACCAGAACATCTGAGATGAAAATATACTGGATGTGATTAAACATTGCAGAAAAAAAGATTAGTGAATTGAAGACATAGCAGGAGAAGATGTCCAAAATGAAACATGGAGAGAAAAAACCTCAAAATATGAACTATGCATGAGAGAGCCATGGAACGATGTGAAACAGGGTGATAGAGGCTCGACTAGAGTCCCCAAAGGAGAGAAACAGGACAGGAGAGCAGAAAAGGATTTTCAGAAATCATGGTTGATACGTTTTCAAATTTGATGAAACCCACAAACCCATACATCAAGGAAGCTCAACAAACCCCAAGTAAAAGAAGCACGAAGGACGCCACAGAGAGGCACGTTTACTCGCAACGCCCAACAGCAGTGGTGCAGAGCGCGAAGGAGTCAGAGCAGAAGGACGTGCTGCGTTTGGGGGAAGACCACGCAGAGCTCCCGTCAGAAGCTCAGGAGGGGCCACGCAGTGCGACCCTAAAGCACAGAGAGAAAACACCCACTGTCAAGTCTGGAATTCTGCACTTGCTGAAAATACCTTTCAAAAATGAAGGCAAAATAAAGCCTTTTTAAATCTACAAAGCCGAAATAATTAATCACCAACAACCCGCACTACCAAGAATGTTAAAGGACGTCTTTCAGGAAGAAGAAAACAATGCCAGAGATGGTAGTATGTGGACAAATAGACACATACATAAGATTTTTTTTTTTGAGCGGTAAGGGCATCGCAACCCTTGGCTTGGTGTTGTCTGCACCAGAGCGCACCGGCCATCCCCATATAGGATCCGTCCCGTGGCCTCGACGCTACCAGCGCCGCACTCTCCTGAGTGAGCCACGGGGCCGGCCCCACATACCTAAGATTTTTTAATGATGAAATCTCTTTGCAATCAGTAACAACATTGGGTAACATTTATTGAATGCTTGTGTGTGCCAGCACTTTACATGTTCTATCACATTCCATCTTCACGGAAACCCGATGGAGCAGGTACAATTTCCATCTCCATTTTATGGATGAAGAAACTGAGGCCTGGAGGGGTTCACATGACTTGGACAATATAACACACCTGATCAGAGTCAAAGCCCAGGTCTGAATTCAGTGACCTTTAGCTCCCTGAACCATGCTGTTAACCGCTCTCATGCCCCACACCCATCCCTCCGTGTCCCCTGAAGCCCGCTGTCCCCCAGGCTAGGTGGGCCCTGCACTCGGAGCTGGGGGTCTTCCCAGCGCAAGGGCGGGAGGCCAACGCCCCTTCCCGTTCAGCCTGGCTTTTTGCAGCATTGCTAGAGCTTGCCCGGATCTCCAGGAGATGAAGTATGGGCTGGGGCTGTTGCTGTGGCAACCACTCATCATCTATTGATGGCCCGAGAGTCCACTTGCTCAAACGACCGGGAGTGATCTGCTCGTTCTGCTCCACTGAACGGTGGGCCCTGCCCACAGGCATGGGATGCTGGGCTGGGCAGAGGGTTGGCTGCCCCGGACACCGCTCCTCACTGTCCTCTCTGACGCCAGAAACCACAGTCTCTGCTGCTTTTCCAAGTGCTTAGTCACATGCCGCTCAAGCAGACCTGACCCCCGCCCCATGGCTGACTTGTTCGTCTGGGTGGACAGTCCCCCAACATCCCTCTCTGAGTCTCCCATACCTTATGGCTCTCTGCACGTCCTCCCCATCTTATTGGACAGACTGGCCAGCATGCCCTTGTTTGATTACAGCCCAAACCATACGTGTGCATGCAGAGGCTTAGGCGTGAACACGGGGTGAAGTCACGGCAGCCAGCACTCGGCATGTGGCCTGGCGTGCGCTGTTCTCAGGGTGTGAGCTGCTCTGGAGAGCTTTGATGTAAGAAAGCACACGTTAGGAGAGAGGGAGGGGGAAGGGAGGAGCTGGTAAAGGGCCACGGAAATCAGCTGCATCCTATCTCTGTTAAAAAAAAGAGCACACATTATTGTGGTAAAATACACCTGTGAACCACTTTTTTTACTGTCTTAGTCATTTTAAGTGCACAGCTCAGTGGCATTAAGCACATTTGCACTGCTGCGCGGCCATCACTGCGAGGGTGGTGGTCTCTGTTGGGGTGCGTTGGAGCCCCCAGCCTCACAGAGGTCATGTCCAGCGAGGAAGGAGGACATGGTGATGCCTGCTGCCATGAGAGCCTCTCCAAAGAGTGGGCAGCGCTCCTGGGGGCCAAGATACAGTGAGGGCCAGGGAGCAAACTCCTGCAAGAGAGAAGTGAACCATGCTTCAGGAGTGGCAAAGGCCCAAGCAAGAAGCTGGGGACTCCTCCAGGGTCCTCGAATCAGCTGGGGACTGTGGTCACAAGGACACTGCCTGTGGCTCTGCTTTTGGTGTCAGTTGCCTGATTTTTAATAGCAGGAGGCATGTGAGGGTGGGTGAGACTCAGGGCCACAGACATGACCTGGAGCCCGGCTCCTGCTGCCAGCCCAGATTAAGAATCAGGAGGCGCCCTCCCCGTGCTGGGCTCGGTAGGAGGGTAATGCATGGATTGGAGGAAGGGAAGTTAGGAGTCTTCAGGGAACCCAGCAGATTTTTTGCGAGGAAGGAGCTATAAATCAGTGTTGTAGTTTAGAGCTGTTAGCACTATTGGACGTGAGTGTGCTGAGCGCCGAGGGCCGGGCGGGCTGTGGATGGTGGCTCTGCTATGCTAACAGGGCTGTGCTTGGTGCCGAGCGTGAGCATGAAAG
The DNA here is from genome assembly GCF_027409185.1 of Cynocephalus volans. Classification (NCBI taxonomy): domain Eukaryota; kingdom Metazoa; phylum Chordata; class Mammalia; order Dermoptera; family Cynocephalidae; genus Cynocephalus; species Cynocephalus volans. The sequence goes on from NC_084476.1 coordinate 2,864,840, forward strand.
GAAACATGGAAACTCTGCGTGGTCTCTGCAGAGTGGGGGTGGAGGCCTCCTGTCTCCGTGTGGAGCTGAAGGTCTGAGGGCGGCTCAGACCGAAAGATGTGCACAGAGTCACGCTGTGACCCACCCAGAGACCCCTCCCCCGAGACTGACTGCCCCCTAGACCCACAGAACACACATGTGCAGACACACGCAGGCTTCCAGGAAGGGAGAGCCGTGAGCCCACTGCCAGGCAGCCAGGGCAGAGAGGGGCTCAGGCGCGTCTTCTGCGATTTGTGTGGGGGTCTTCCAACCCATTAGTGGCTGTGATAGGTGGGCTGACCCTGGCCTGGCTGTGCTACCTGTGGTCAATTGAAGAGGGCTGCAAATTCTTTGTTAGCTTCCCACTGAGAGGTGAAGCCCTAGCCCCTCCCTCGGAGCGTGGGCTGGTCCTCAGGACCTCCCTGACCAGTAGAAAGGGGCGGAAGTGCCAAGGCCGGCTCCAAAGAGCCCTGCTGCTTCCTCCTGGGCCTCTTGGAACACTTGCTCTTGCAGCCCTGAGCTACTCTGTAGGAAGTCCAATGACCCTGCTGTGGGGACCACACGGAGAGGCCCTGTGACTTCCTGGACGAGGAGAGACACCTGACTGAGCCCAGCCTTCCAGCCGCCCCTGCCAAGGCACCAGGCACACGAGTCCACTTTTGCATTAGCAGACAGCAGTATAGGTGTGTGTTTCTATCTAGGGCCATGATGACTCTTCTGCCCTCTGCCATACTGTGAAGATATCTGGGCCATCTGGTCATCCCACAGAGTGTCCTATTGATCTGTCACATGGCTGACATTGTGTGGATTGGGTCAGATGAGCAAGGGGTGGCATACACATTGGAGACCTCAGTAAGACATACATGCTCCAGTGGGTGGGAGATACCCCTTCCAAGATCCAGGCACCTGACACACCTGCAAATTGGTCATGGTGTGTTGGGATATCCCCTGCAATGTGAAAGATCAAGTATTGTATCTGTATCTCCTGCCACAAAAAGTAAGCAGAAAGCCTGGGGGCATTTTCAGGTTCTGGAGGCAGCAGATTCTAAATGTAGGGACAGAACTCCAGTCCTTGGATGGGGTGACACAGAGCTGCCAGCCTTGGATGGAGCAGGAAGTGGTCAGTGTTGAAACAGCCCTGCTGCTCAGGCCCAAGGACCTGGCAGACACTGTGGTGTTGGAATTATCAGTGACGGAAAAGGATGTAGTGTGGAGTTTACAGCGAGGCCCACTGGGAGAATCACGCTGAGGACCCTGGCAGCAAGGCCATGCTACTGCAATGGAGAGTTAAATGCCTCTGAAAACCATTCCTGCCATGCTAAAGGTCCTAGGAGAGAGAGAATGCCTGATTATGGGACAACAAGTGACCATACGGCCAGAACATCCCATCACGAGGTAGGTTGCATTAGACCCACCAAATCATAAGGCTGGATGTGTCTAGCAACAAGCTCTTGAAAGATGGATGTGACCCAGGACCACACATAAGCAGAACCAGAGGGCACCAGTGGGCTGCATGAGCAGGTGGTCCAGGACCCATGGCACCCACCACAGTTGCACCGGGCACCTCCTTCAGCTCATGCCAATGCCATGTGAGGGCACCTGTATGACCAGCCACACGGGGAGGACACAGCCCAAGCTCGGTTTGTGAAGGTCCGCTTGGTGTGAGGGTGCAGCCTGGAAATGGACAGCACCTGTACTGCAGCCTCGCTCGGGGGAGTCCTTGGAAGGCAAGTGAGAAAAAAATCCTCAATGGGCGCTTTCAGCATCGAAGCTGGTCATCCCTTTGTGCAGGAAGAGAGGTGGCTCAAGGTGAGAAGGTGAGCAGACTCATGGGCAGTGGCAGATGCAATGGCCAGTTGGCCTGTGGCCTGGAAGAAAGATGATTGAAAGACTAGTGTGATGGTTCATTTTGTGTGTAAACTTGACTGGGCCATGGGGTGCCCACATATTTGGTTAAATCTCAGCCTTAGTGTGTCTGTGAGGGTGTTTCTGGATGAGGTTAACATTTGAATGGGTGGACTGAGGACAGCAGATGCCCTCCTGCTGTCGTCTGATTGCTTATGTCCCTCCAGATTCATATGTTATAACCTAATACCCAATGGGATGGTATTAAGAGATGGCGCCATTGGGCGTTGACAAGGTGACTGGGACGACTGTTCTGATAAAGGAGGCTTGAGGGAGCCTGTTTTCCCTGCCACCATGTGAGGACACAGTGAGAAGGTACTGTTTATGAGAAAGCAGGTCCTCACCCGATACCAAATTTCCCCGTGCCTGGATTCTGGACTTCCCAGGCTCCAGAACTGTCAGAAATAAATGTCTGGTTTTTATAAGCCACCCAGTTTATGGTATTTTTGTTATAGTGGCCTGAGCAGACTAAGACACCTCCCCAATGTGTGGGGGGCCTCATCCAACTTGCTGAGGGTCTGAATCGTACGAAAGGCTGGGGAAGGGAGGATTCACTCTGCCGGACTGTTTTTAAGCTGGGACACTTCAAGATGAGTCTTCTCCTACCCTTGGACTCCACCTTGAACTGGAACTTACATCATCTGCTCCCCTGGTTCTCAGGCCCGTGGGCTCAGACTGGAAGCATGTCATTGGCTCCCCTGGCCTTCACCTTGCAGATGGCCAATCGTGGGACTTCTCAGCCTCCATAATGACGTGGGCCAATTCCTTAAAATACATGTCTTTCTATGTACACCTCCTATCGGTTCTGTTTCTCTGGAGACCCCTGATGAATCCAGCTGGGAACAGGATCCTGGTACAGAGGACCGTGGATGGACACAGGCAGTGCCACCCAGAGAGAAGATCCTGGTATCACATGTGAAGGTCACCAGTGGGCCACTGAATGACCAAGTAGTCACATGACTCAGCCAGTTGACGTCATCAGCTTCCGTCACCAGCTACCTGAGGCTGGCATGATGGGCATGGGATGAAGTAGCAGAGATGGAGGCTGCACATGGGCCACAGCAAGGAATTGCACCGGCCAGGCTGGCTCAGTTACTGCTAACACGAGGTGTCCAACCTGCCAGTGACAGAGACCAGCCCTGGGCTGGAGAGAGCTGAGCTGCCAGGCGCTGGAGCTGCCAATTAGGACAAGCCAAAGTGGAAGCAAAGGTCAAGCCTTTACTGCATCAATCTGCTCAGGCTGCCATGACAAAATGCCACAGACTGAGTGGCTTAAACAACAGAAATTCACTTTCTCAGATCTGCAGGCTGGAAGTCCAAGATCAAGGGTCAGCTGATACAGCTCCTGGCGAGGGCCCACGTCCCAGCTTGCAGACGGCACCTCCTGGCTGTGTCCGCACACGGCCTTTCCTCTGCACATGCAGCCCTGGCGTCTCTTCCTCTTCTCACTAGGACACCAGTCCTATGAGATTAGAGCCCATCCTTATGACCTCATTTAACCTTAATTACCTCTCCAAAGGCCCTGTCCCCAAATATGGTCCCATGGGATAGGGCTTCAACCTACGAATTTTGAGCGACACATTTTGGTTCATAACAGCCTCTTACTGTGATGGGATGAGCACGAGGCCAAAGTGGAGAAAGCCCCGACCCCGCACCCCGACCCCCTGGAAGGGCCACCGTGTCGGATGTTCGGGCGGGTCAGCATGGACACGGGATGGGATGCTCCCTGCCCAGGGAGCCCCAGACTGCAGGCTCCTGCCACTTTCTGGAGGGGGATGGGGGTTGGAGGGGGAAGGGCTGGGAGTGGGAAAGCCCCGAGTCAGGGCCTCGACTTTCCTCCCTCCGCCTCCCCCGCCAGGCAGCCCCTCTGGGGATGGCAGTAGAGAGGCTTCTGCATGGAGGCGCCTGGGCTAGTGGTGTCCAGGCATGTGGCAGCGCGGCTGGCCAGGGCTCTGCAGCTCCCTCCAGAGACGCGAGGCCCCACCGGGCTCAGGTCTGGCGTGGGGAGGTGGCTGCTGGGCTCCTCACTGGCTGCCCTGGTGCCCCTGGGAGGGACGGAGGTGCCTTTTCATAGGAGCAGACATGGACTCCATTTTGGCCTTGCTGTTCCAGTGTGCGGGGCCTCAGCCAGCACCACCATCTGGGCACCATCAGAGGCTGTTCCACGGGACCGCATGTGACGTCATGTCAGACCTGGGCACCCACTCTCCAGGGGACCTGCTGGCCCCGTCACATACGGCCTCCTTCAGAGCTTGCCTCCTGATAGCATGGGAGGCACCACACAGAGCGGTGTCCTGTGAGGGGAGGGGAGTCCCACCCCCAGCACGTCTTGCGATGACACTGTGTCCCCAGCAGGAAGCACGCACGGGCTTGGGAACCAGAGGGTGGAGTCAGAAGCAGCTTCACGACCTTCACTCCCAGCGAGCGCCTGGGGGATGTTGTACGTCCCGTCCCCACAACTCTGGACTCTCAGGGTTGGAGTCCTGGTCTCCGTGGGGGTGTGTTCCCACCTGGGGGAAGCGGGAGTCCCGCTCGAGGCCGAGCCGTGGCTGGGGCCAGGCCCATGGGGCTCCTGGTTCCGGAGACCGGCAGGCTGGGTGAGGGGTGGGCGTCCTGCTGAGGGGGACTGACCGTCATCACCAGGGGGAGGTGAGGCTGCTGGCACACAGCAGGGGCTGGAGAGATGCAGGCAGGCCCAGGTGACTGCCTGGGCACCTCCTGCTACTCCCTTGCCCAATTGTGACTGTAAATGCACGGGGACAGCAGGCCTGGCCCCAGAAGGACAGGGTGGCCAGGGCTCAGGTCCCTCAGGGATGAGGGCTGGGGTCACACCACCAGCAGAGGGAGGGGAATCGAGCCTGGAGAGTGCAGGGGGAGACCGTAAGGACCACATACGTCGGTGGGGGCTGTGGCCCGGCCAGCCAATTCCTCCTAAGTTTCCCCCAGGAAGTAGCCCACGGGAACGCTGGAGAGCTGCTCCCCAGCATGGATCCATGTGGTCTGGTTGAGGGGGTCTCTCCCCTGAGGGAGGACTAGGGTCCAGCTGTGAGAGCGCGGTCAGCAGATGCTCCCAGCCCCCAGCCCTCCAGGGTTCCCCTCAGCTGCAGAGAGCCGCCTTGCCCATGGCCACGTCTCTCCTGAGTGCGGTGAAGCATTCCTCAGGACTTCTAAAAATCCTGATTATTTTATACTATCACAGAAAGGAACTCTTGACTCAATGCAACCATCTTGGGCCTCCATTCAGGGGGACTCCATGAAATGACAGAGTGTAAATTCTGCAGTTTTTGGAACATTTTCAGTGTACTCTGTGCTGTGAAAGTATTTTCTATGCATTATCTTTCTAATTCTCATGGCAGCCAGGGAGGCCCACCTTGGGGATGGGAGCCAGGCTCGGGGAGGGTCCCAGACCACAAAGACCCCACCCCACCTGACTTCCCCCAGACCTGTGCTCCTCAGCACAGTATCACGTGGCTTTTGCCTCGAGGAAGCAGAAAGAGGCCAGGACCCCACAGTGTCCTGTCCCTGCCCAGCCCCAGAGGGCTGGTCCCAGGGAGGAGACCACCCACCCCAGGATGTGGAAGCCCCCTCCCTGCCTGAACCAGGGGGAGGGATTGAGGTGTTTAGCTGGACAAGACTAAATTATTTTTAAATGAACTTTTTATTTTGGAACAAGCTTAGATGTATAGAAAAGCTGCAAAGATATCACGGAGTTTCTGACACCCCCACCCAGCGCCCCAATGCTACTAAGTGAGAAGCCACATTGAGACGTTGCTATGGACTGAACTCGGACTTCCTGTGGATTTCACCAGCTTTCCCACCGAGGTCCGTTTTCTGTCCCAGGACCCCTCCCAGGGTGCCACACTTCATTTACCTACATTTTAATAGTGGGCAGCAGAGGAGACTCTTCTAGTCTGAGACTGACCCATCTCAGTTGCGAAGCTGGGTGGACCCGCCTTGGGTGGGTGGGGGATCTGCCTCCCAGCAAGAAAGCTGGGGTGATAGGGGACACCCACAGAGGGTGGTTGGAATTAGAAAAAAGTTCTGTGCAGACACCACACTGCGGGACTCCACACTCACGGCAGTTTGGGGGATTCTTCTGTTCACTGTGTCCCTGTGTGTCCCCATTGGCCAGCCAGTGCCTGATGCATGGTAGGTGCTCTATAAATTCCTATTAAGTGGATGAACAAGGGTGGAGGGTGGGTGTGGGAGCCCATGGAAGGGACAACCACCCAACAGGGGAGGAGGGGTCCAGGGACCGTGCCCCAGAGATGGGGACGTGACACCAGAGCCAGCAACCCAGGGGTCCAGGATGGAAGGGGTGCTGCGGGGGAGGGAGGTGGGAGCTCCACCACCCTTACCAGAATGAATAAGCCCCCTCCCTTGCCTTGCCAGCAGCAGGGCGCCCCCAGCTCTGGCTGTCCTCGCACTTCAGGGCTGACTGAGTCCTTTCACTGGGGACAGACACTCAGAGAAGGGAGAGGTCACCCGGGCCATACAGCACATCAGCAGCCAGAGAAGCAAGGTCCCCGTGACCTTCCCCTCCCCTGCCACTCTCCAAACCCCTTGAAGCTTCTGACTTCTGTGCCCCCAATAATCTCTCCCTGATCTAGAAAGACCCAGACCCCAGATTGACTGTCCCAGTCCACGTCTTGGACAAACCCTTCAGCCTAGTGATAGTGCCTGACACTGATGACTGGCTGTCAGCCATGCCCCCCACTGACCCCAGATGCCCCGTTCAAAGCAGGGACGTGTTGAGGTTCAGGAAGGTGGGTTAAGCTCAGGTCTGCCTGCCCTGGAGCCCCTTCCCCTCGCTGTGCTGCTCCAGCAAAGGTGGCAGTACAGGGGTGTGTGCTATGGGTTGCTTCTTCTCTGCAGGGGGATTCTTTTGAGATGGTGGGACTGAGAGGCAGCTACTCTGCAGTCATTTGATATTCAGGTTCAATGTGGTGTCATAAAGAGCTCGCCTGAGGTCACCCCTGAGGACGGTCACAGTGGGGAAGGCATCCTACGCTGAGTCTTCCCCTGGGGACAGGAGGGAAGGGCTCACGCCTGGGGTCTCAGAAGACTTTCACCTTTCTAATCAATCACTCACCATGTCATCTCCACCCCCCTGAGTTCCGCCTTAGGGGAGAAATGTCCAGCTTTGGAGACACCACTGAGTACACATTTCACAAATGACCCTAGTTACCAGTCATTAGAGCTTCACGATTGCATTAAAAAGGAATCTCTGTAGACACCTAAAATGCATCAAACTACTCAATATTCCACATTTGATCATAATTAAAAGTAAAAAATATGGGCCAGAAGGGGGCTATTTGTGACAGATTTGCTGCACAGGGCTAATGGAAGCATTCTTAACAGACGGAAATTGTTGGAGATGGGCTTGGCAGGATGCCCGGTTCAAATATGCATGTGTAGGGAGGGCAGAAGGGGCCATGGTGATGAATGCCACCGGCCCCCAGATCACGGTGGAGCAGTAGCTCTGAGCCCCTGCTCTGCCCTGGCCCCTCACTCTGAGGATCCGAGGCCCTCTGTGCTGGTGAGGAAATGGGATTGATCCCCATGTTGGTGGGCCATGAGCAGCTTCCTGGAGAAGGGGCTGGGGCGAGGGGATTCAGAGATGAGGCAGGGTGTGGTGGACGCTGGGCCACACTGCCCAGGTTCCCTGTCTGGAACTGAGCATGCCTTCCCCTAGCACTGGCGGCTGACAAGATCTCAGCCCAGCCCTCTCCAGACTTGCCCTTGCCCGAAGAGAATAGCCTGGCCCAAGTCCATGCCGTCTTCTGAGGACGGCCAGCACCCTCGACTGGTGGGTGTGGGACTTCCCTGAGCCCCTTACCCTGGTTTGGGCCAGCTCTGGGCACCTAGGGGAAGAGCCGAGGCCTGTGTCGCGACTGCACCATGGCCCAACTTCTCCCTGCTCAATCTTGCCTCTTTATGCCTGCACAGGGGCTCATCCAAGAGGACTCCCCGGGAAAACTGCACATCCACCTCTGTCCCAGGAGAGCCAGGTCATCCTGGGCCTCAGGTGGAGACCAGCAACTGGGCAGTGCCTCAGGAGGAAGCAGGGATAGGGAAACCAGGGGACCCGAGCACCTGCTCAGACCACGTGTCCCCATTTTCCCAGACACGCCCTGGGTCAGCTGGTGGATCGATCGTGGTACAGATGTGGCATAAGGGTCCATCCTATACGACTCATGCTCTCAGAATGAATCTGAATCTCTTCTAACAAATTCAGCCTGGCTGTCTAGCTTTAGCGTCCCCATTCCACCTCCCACACTGAGTGGACAGCACGCTGCTGAGACCGGTGTGGGCATTAAGCCCATAGCTGTGTGCAAAAGGGTGCTGGAGGGTCGGGCCAATGGTTAATCAAACAGGTTCCATAAACCAGAGTTCCTGAGCTCCAGTCCCAGCATGACTGCTTGCTAGTTATGTGCTCTTGGCCAAGTTACTTGATTTTCTGCCTCAGTTTCCCAGTCTGAGTGATGGTACGGCAGCTCCTGTAGTAAGTTCAGCGTCAAGGCGTCTGCTGCTGTTGTTGTTAGTGCTGAATTCAGACCCAGGTCTTGCTGTGCCAAGAGACGGCCCAGGCTCCAGACAGCCCTTAGATCAGAGCTTCCCAGACTGAACATGGATCAAATTACTGGGGCTCTTGTCACAATTTAGATGCTGATTTAGTAGATGTATTAGTGTCTAGCGCTGCCATAACAAATTATCACAGACTGGTGGCTTAAAACAACAGTTTATTTTTTTCCAGTTCTGGAGGGCTGAAATCCAAGATCACAGGGCCGTGTGCCCTCTGGAGGCTCTAGGGGACGGTCCTTCCTGCCTCTGCCTAGTGGCTCCAGGCGTCCCTTCAATCTCATCTTCTCCTTCATGTGGCCTTCCCTTCTTTGGTGCCAGATCTCCCTCTGTCCCTCTTATAAGGATACCTGTAATGGCATTTAGGGCCCACCAGATAATCCAGGGTGACCTCCCCGTCTCAAAATCCATCATTGTACCAGCCAAGACCCTTCTTCTGTATAAGGTCACATTCAAGGGATTAGGACGTGGATGTTTGTGGGCCATTTTTCACCCGACTGCAGGAGGTCTGGGGTGGGGCCTGGGACTCTCCGTTTGCACTAAGCTCCTGGGTGAGGCAGATGCAGCTGGTCTATAGACACAGAGTCCCCCAGCCCTGATGTGCAGGCCCGTAAGCTTCCTGGATGGTGTGGGCCTACAGGCCTGGCAGGTGGTCACACTGCTGGGGGGCTGGGGTAAGGCAGAGCCCCTGCAGAGGATGAGCTGCTGCCTCTGCTCCAAGGGACCACCTGCCCAGGTGGACGGGGAACATTCTGGAGCCTGCGCAGCTCCTGTACCTGTCACCTCCTCTGCAATGAGAGTCCAAGGACAAGGTGTCTCTCATTTCGTCACTGTCTGCCACTCTGCATTGATAACTGGCCCTGCTCACTGCTGCCTGGCCTGTGGTGCCCCTGCAGGAAGGAGAAGGCCCCGCCTGCTCCAAAGTGAAACACATGACCACAGGCCTTGGTGTGGCTTTACGGTCACAGACCCAAGCTTTAGAAATGATGCTTTATTGAGATATAATTCCTATTCCATAAAATTCACCCATGCAAGGTATCCACCTAGGCAGCTTGCAGTATATTCACAGACTTGTGCAACCATCGCACCTACCCCATGCCAGCACATTGCAGCAGCCTGAGAAGAAACCTGTGCCTACTAGCAGTCACCGCTTGCAGGCCTTCTCAGACCTGGGTGGTCTCGCCTCTGCCAGTTTGCTGCCCCATGCCCTGGACAAGCAGCTTGACCTCCTGCCCTGAGGTCGCTCGTCTTGGGGCTGGCCAAGCTGTGAGGGGCTGTGTGTGGCGCTGGAGACAGGTGCTAACGACCATCTGCCTGTGGTGGTCCTGGGGCAGGCAGAGGGGGCCTTTCGACTTTCCTTAATTGCGAGTACAGGAGCTGGTTAAAGAGGAAGCTCCTGGACTGCAGAGGCCCCAGAACTGACAACCACAGCGACCCTCATCTCACTTTCTATGGGACTTGCCGAAGCCACCTCAGCCCATCCCCCGACTCCTCTGCCCACCCTCATGTTCACACTGCTTAATGGGCATCCACTTTATGCCAGGCACTGTGATGGTCCCCTCACTTACCTTCCATGGCCATCCTGGGCAACAGAATTGTCCCCTTTGGAAGAGAGGAGACAGGAGCTTGGGGAGGTCATGTGCTTCCCAAGGTCACAAAGGCTGGGAGATGTCAGGAGTTGCAACTGATCTCTGAGACACACAGCAGGGCCTCCTCTTCAGGATGCGGCCAACCACCCCCTGCACACTCGCAGGCCCCATGTTAACGGGACAAGACAACCAAGGGTCCCTGAGGCGTGATGCAAGGGGGTGCACAGCGTGAAAGCCTTCATGTAATCGGCTGCAATGAGGAAGATGCCAGAAGCCGAGGGTGGGTGCGCTGCTGCAGGGGCTTGTGCTGCGCCCCGTGGCCGCTCTTTCCTGTGCCCACCTCGCCCTGCACTGCAGCACCAGGCCCTCCTGCCCCCAGCAGGGGCCACGGAATGTTTTCCAAGGAGCCACAGCTCAGCTGAGTCATGGAGACATGGGACTGCAGGGGTGGGGGGACCTCAGCAGTGGGAATGAAATGTAAATCCAGACGTGGAACTGCACCCGCTGAAAATTACAAAAAGATGATTTATCACAACGGCTTTCCTGGTGGCTCATATCCTTGCAGAGGATCCTGTAAGTGGATAAACAGGAAGAAGATTTAATTAGGTGCGTGGAGTGGGGGAGTGGTGATTAGCAAACAGATCCTTTAATGCCCTGAGTCACATGCAGTTAATTACACAGATTGCAGGGGAATTAATGTCGGGCCCTGCTAATGATTTTTTTGGGAAGAATAATTTTATTTACACAACATGGGCTGAAGGAATTATTGAAATGAGAAAAATGGAAACAGCAAAGGACTGACTGTTCCTAGGGAAGGGGGATTCTACCGTCCTTGGATGCTGAGGGTCTCAGGTGTCCTCTCAGCCCTGCCACAGCAGGTGGCAATGTGGTATCTGCACACTCATGTGTGAATGACCTGGTGAGGTTGGCGGGGTCAGGCGGGCTCCGGGAGCATTGCCCGCTGCTCCAGGACGTCCCCCCTTTTCCACCAGCATCCCCCGACTTCCTCCCTCCCCCTCCCTCCCCCTCCCTCCCCCTCCCTCCTCACTTCCTCTCTCCTTCCTGTCTCCCCTGTCTCACTAGTGTGTAAGGTGCTTGAAGGGCCAACACCCTGCTGGATGCAGGGGAGACCAGGGAGATGGTCCTGCTCTCAGTGCACTTAACAGCTTACAGGCTAAGAGAGATAAACACAGAACCATGCCCCAGTATGTAGTGGTAGAGACAAACCAGGGTGTGTCTGGGGAGCAGGAGGTCCCCAGGGAGGGGGTACAGAGGGTGGGTGTGGAGAGGAGACTGAAGAGCTCTGGAACGGGAGTGGCTGGGGAGAACCCGCCACTAGCACAGAGCCCCTGCATTAGTGGGAGCGGTGTCAGCCCTCTCCTTTCCCCATGGAGTGAGTCAGTGAAATGGCCACCGCTGTCTCCCTCTGTCCCCAGCCCCTCCAGCCCTGGCCTCGACTGCAGGAGGGTCTGTCCCACTGTCTCCAGGCTGCAGGTTCCAGGTTTCCTAGCAACGGGGATGAGTCCACAACCGGGTGCCCACCCAGATTTGATTAAATTGCTTCCAAAAGTCAAATCCATCACTAGGATCACCCTTCATACCCAAGAGCGGTGGGCACCCACAGCTCCTGTGTCCTGTGCACTGTGGTGGGTTGAAATCTGAATGGAAGCTTCACAGTTTAGAGAAGGATAGTTGGGGGGCTGGGGGTGGGGCAGGCGGGGAGAGAGGGAGAGAGACAGAGAGGGAGACAGAGACAGAGAGACCCCAGAACGACGGGGTTCCCCACTTGCGAAAAGAGAGCAGACCCCAGGGCGTGTGCATGTGTGTCGGGGTGTGTTCTGTGTGTGGAGGTATCCTACACGCATGCAGACTCCCATGCTCACTGACACGTGGTCTGGGCCTTAAGAGGTGACTTCTGGAAAGTTCATCCGAGGTCACCAAGCCTGGAGTGAGCCTGGGAGACTCGTAGGCAGGACACGCTGCGGCGGGCGTCCAGGCCACGGGGACCTGCGGGTGGGGCGGCCATGAGGAGGGGCGACGCTGGCCCGCACCTGCTTCCACCTCCACTGCCAGAGCCCGCCTGTCACTGTCCCCTCTTCCCGAGCTCCAGTCCCTCTGCCCTCTTCCCGCCCTCGCTGTGCCTCCCCCTCTACCTTGCCTGTGCTCTCCCAGCAAAACTCCAGTCCTGGTGAAACCCAGTTCTCCACCTGGTCCCTGCTGCCCTACGCGGCCACGCTGCCCCAGGGCGCTAGAAATTCACTTCCAGGTGCCTCAGGTGGTCCCTGGGTGCTGCCAGAGCTGAGGGGCCCCACGGCCTGCACAGGGCCTGCAGTGAGCCAGGTGTCCAAGAAACACCTGAGAGCAAAGAAGCAAGGACCCAGAGGCACCCACAGCCCTGCTTAGCCCCGCCCCAGCCCCGCCCCCGCCCTGCGTAGCCCCGCCCCCAACCCCGCCCCAGACTTATGCAGCCCTGCCCCATGCCTAGCCCCAACTTCTGGCCCTGGCCAGCCCCTCCTCTCGCCCCGCCCCCAGCCCTGCCAAGCCCTGCCCACAGCCCTGCACAGCCCCGCCTCCAGTCCCACCCCAGCCATGTGCAGCCCCTCCTCTTGCCCCGCCCACAGCCCTGCACAGCCCCACCTCCAGTCCCACCCCAGCCATGTGCAGTCTCTCCTCTTGCCCTGCCCCAGCCCAGTGCAGCCCCCACCCCCAGCCCTGCACAGCCCCGCCCCCAGCCCCCCAACCATGTGCAACCCCTCCTCTTGCCCCGCCCCCAGCCCTGCGCAGTCCCACCCCAGCCCCGCCCCCAAACCCTGCAATTCAGCAGAAGGCAGGGTGGCCTTGGGGCTGCAGTCAGGCTGGCTCCCAGCTCCTAGCCAACCACAGAGTCCTAGACGCCTTCTTTGGGCCTCCCTCGGCAGGAGTGGGTCTGAGGGACACAGGGTGGAGACACGTCTACCCCTGGGGGTTCAGTGTGGACTGAAGAGGGAGGAAGGTCAGGCTTCTGTGGGCACAGGGATGGCCATCAGGCGTGGCTCTGCTCTCTGTGACTCCCATCATGTCACTGGGGACACCTTTGGAGGGAGAGGGGAGGATGAGATGGAAGATTCTGCAGTAGGACCTCACCCCAGCCTCTCCTCTGAGTGGTCCCCTCCTCGGGCAGTGCCACCTTTCTCAGGTCCTGTCTCCCCCCTCCAACATGGCCCCCTAGCTGTGGACCCACGTGGGCTGGGACAGGCCTTCCGGACACCAGGGTTCCCCACCCCAGGGGCAGGTGTGGGATTAAGTGGGACCATGTCTCTCTATCACCCGGGCAGAAGGAGTGGGTAAGAACCAGGCAGGATGAGTGTGGAGGGTGGGAAGGAGGGTGTCCCTTCCTATTTTGGCAGCACAGATTCCTTTGCGAGGGAATAAGCTTGGCACAGGGAGAAGACTTGTGGGGAGAGGAGATGAAATTTTCATGAAATGCACCCCAATACCCACCCCTCCCTCCTGTCTAGCCTCCATCCCCAAGACCCATGAGGGTCCTGTGCCCTTCCTTTCTCCCCAGGAGCATTTTCTCCCTTTTTCCACGTTGCCTCTGCAGGCATGGGCCGTTCAGGAACGGACAGGCTGGGCTCCCAAATGTCCAGAGCCGCCTCCTGCTTTGTGACTTCCCACTCAGCCCTTCTCTCACTGTGGTGGCCAAGGCCTCAGCCGTGTGCTCCTTAGGGACCCCCCCCCTCCAGCAAAGGCCTTTGCTCACATGATGCCCCACCTCCAGAGCCCCCCATCCCTCTCTGTTGACCTCCATGGACCTCACAATTTACAAAGGAGAAAGGTCCCTTCACCCAGTTCTCCCAGGTCTCCCAGAGGGGGCTGAATTTGGTGAGCTGGAGAAGGGAGCTTAGAACCCTCCCAGTTCACCCCTTCTTTGTACTGATGGAGGACTATGACCCCAGGGGCAGAAACGTTCTCCAGGGGCTCTGATTCCCACCTGTGCCCCCTCCTCTTCACCACTGCCCCTGGGGGGAGTTGGCAGGACCCAGGAGGTGGTGGGGCCTGGTGGCTTCGATCTCTTTTCTGTGGTGTCTTCACTGTGTGACCTGAGATGAGCCCTTACCCCTCACAGCCTTGGTTTCCTCCTCTGTGAAGTGGGAATAACACTCGTGTGGCCCTCCTAGGGCTGCTTCGGGGCCTCTAAAGGTAGAACGCCCACAGGCCCGCAGATGGGGCAGAGAGCAGCCGTGCCCCGAATGCCACCCTTTGGGGGCCTCCCCTATTGCTAAAGAGAGAAAGATTCCTAATTAGCACAGCACACATAGACTGATGGCTTCTAATGGCTGACAGCTGCTGGCCACGAGCTGCTTCTGGCTTTTTAAAGCTCCGGGTGGTCTTGCCTGGCTGTGAATTTGCAATGTCTGTGGAGAGAGCAAATGTCAGCTTCTGCTGGCCCCAGACAGGCTGATCACAACCCCTAATTAGCGGTGTCTGGAATAATGAGGTTTCCTGTGTTCTCGTTACATGGTAATTACTTTAAAAAAGCAACTCCGGGGGGCGTGCAGATGCTAGGTGGCCTTTCCAGGGACACTGGTCACAGGTCAAGCAGCCAGGAGCAAATCCAGCAAGAGCAGCTCTGGCTCCAAAGCTCGCCAGGGTCCTTGGCACTACAAGGAAGAGCCCCAAGCCGGGGGGGCTGCGATGCCTTTGGCTGGGGAGGGGCCCACAGGGGAACAAAACTGGAGCCAGGGTAGAGCTGGGGTGGCCTGGGAAGTCCAAGTTTGGGTACCCCTTTGCTTTGGAGGGTAGTGGTCTGGGTGTGCTCAAGAGTGATGGAAGCAGGAGGTGCAGAGGGTTTCTCACCCAAGGAAGCTGTTTAAGGGGGACCTGGTCGCTGCAGCCCCTGCTCTTCAGCCAGGAGGAAGCTGCAGAGTCACCGCGTGGTGGGTTGCTCGCTCTCCACTTAAAGGATGCTTTTGGCAAACCTCAGGACGTCGTTAAAATTTCATGGGCTCCCCTTAAGTGGAGGACCGTTGGCCATAACCTTGAGCTGCATCTGTGCCTCGCCCAGGTGTGTCTCCTGTTGGTGAGCCTGTCTCTTCAATGTTGCAGAAATGACCACATGGCCAGCAGGACAGGTTGGCTGGGCCCTGAGTCTAGCTGGCCAGGATGCCATCAGATTGAATTCATTTCCAAATAAAGCATTGTTAACATAACTATTAAATGCCTCTGACTCTTTTTTTTCTCTAAACTGTATTTCAAGGCCAGGCTTTGCCAGCAGCCATGAATATCTCATTGTAAAGTGAGCTCTTGCTGGGCCAGCTGCAGTGTGCATGTTTCTGGGCCCTGGGAGGCCAAGCAGGCAGGTCCTGATGAGCTCACGTAGCCAAGGGATCCACAGCCTGCACGTTTGGACCTCGACCCCGCTGCAAGCCTGCTGACACCATAGATGGTGGTGTGACCCCACCTCCTGGAGGGCTCACTGCTTTTGGTACCTGGGACTGACCTGCTGCTGTGGCTGGTACGCACGCAGCTTAGAGAGCTCTGTGTCTTTCCCATGAGAGCTCAAATGCCCCCTCCACAGGAAACATTTCCTGTCCTCCCAGAGCTCCTCACCCTGCTGGCATTTCTGTCCCTGAAAGCCCCAAATGATCTATGGTGTTGCATGTGTACGTGAACACCTGAAGTCTTACAGATGCATGGATTTATAAATAAATGTGTGCATTCATTATGAAGCTGCCTGGCACACAGTAGATGCTCATTAAACATTTGAAAGATGCAGGAATGGCTGATTGAATGAGTGTATAAATACTAATTAGTTAATTAAAATGCACACATGAGCAACTGGATGTCTATCTGTCCTTTGTAGACAATAGCCACCAGTAAACACACATCACGTCCTGGACACAAGCTGACTGCCAAGGGCAGTGGCCCTTGATGCTGCCTGGCCACCTCTGCTCCTGCTGGCAGAACAGTTTCCCGACAGTGAAGTCCCGGCCTTGGCTGCCCTGCTTGTCTCCATGCTACTGTAGACCCTGGGAAGTCCAGGAGTGCCCCCTTCCGCGGGCTCTTGCTTAATTGATGTTCTCTGGGCTGCTTATCTCGGTAAGAGGCTCCTTCCCGGCGTGAGGTGTCCCTGCCCACCGCACTCTGGGCAGCTTTTCTGAAATGATTTCCCTGATTATGAGAATCCCAGGAAACCTCATTAATCCCAACAATGCTAATTAGTGTTTGAAATCATTCTGTCTAGGGCTGGCAGGAGTGGATATTTGCTTTCTTCCTAGACAGAGAAAGTCATTAAGCAAATGAATGCATGAGTCTATGAGCAAATGAACAAATGGAGGTGTGACGTGCTGGCCCGCGGTAGGTGGCCATGAACATTTTCAATGAATGAACAAATGAATGAATGAATGATTTCACGCATGAGCACTGACTCAGAGACGTGAGCAAAGGTCCCTGGAAACCTGTTAAAATCCTCCGGTTCTCCCTGCCCCCCTGCGGCCCTGGCTGTCGGCTGCTTGACTGAAAACATCCCGGGCCACCACTGCAGACCCAGGCTTGGAGGACTAGCCTTGAGCAGACGGCCAGTCACCCACCTGCTGCAAGGGCCATGAGGGAGGCCCTCCTGCTGGCTGAATGTCACCCTCTGGCTTCTTTCTTTCAGGTGCCTCTTTGCGAATTAAAATTAACAGACTTTTTCTTTGTTCAGGAGTTTTGGGTTTACAGAGGTGGAATTGAATGGGAGTCCGCTCTTCGTGTTGTACATCCTGTGGGTTTGGACAAATGGATGACACGAGTCCACCATTATAGTATCACACAGGACAATTCCGCTGCCCTAAAACCCCCTGGACTTGACCCGCTCATCCCTCCCTCACCCCAGCTCCTGACAACCCCGATGTTTATCCTGTCTTCACAGTTTTGCCTTTTCCAGAATGTCGTGTCATACGTCATGCAGACTTTTCTGATTGTCTTCTTTTCACTTACCAATATGAATTTAAGCTTCCTCCGTGTCTTTTTTTTTTTTTTTTTTTTTTTTGTGGCTTAAAAGCTCATTTCTTTTAAGTGCTGAATAATATTCCATTATATGGATGTATGGCAGTTTGTTTACCTGTCGTCCTGCTGAGGAACATTTTGGTGCTTCCCATTTTGGGGGTTACAAATAAAGCTACTATGAGCATTTGTGTTTAGGTTTTGTGTGGATGTAAGGAGTGCAATTGCTGAATTGTACGGGAAGAGTGTGTTTAGTTTTGTAGGAAGCTGCCAAACTGTCTTCCAAAGTGGCTGTGCCATTTGAATTGCCACCAGCAGTGAGAGAGCGTTCCTGGTGCTCTATGTCCTCACCAGCGTTTGACATTGTCAGTGTTCTGGATTTCAGTCATCCTAGTAAGTGCATAGTGGTATCTTGTTACTGTTTTAATTTCCTAATGACATATAATGCTGAGCATCTTTTCTATGCTTATTTGCCATCTGAATGTCTTCTTTGGTGACATGTCTGTTCAGGTCTTTGGCCCATTTTTTAATTGGGTTGTTTGTTTTCTTACTGCTGACTTTTAAGAGTTCTTTGTATATTTTGAATACCAGTTCTTTATCAGATGTGTGTTTTGCAAATACAGTCTCTCAGTCTGTGGTTTGTGTTTTCATTCTGTCAACAGTGTCATAGAGCAGAAGTTTTTAATGCTAAGGAAGTCCAGTTTTTTCTTTCACGGACCATGCCTCTTGGGTTGTGTGCAAGAAGTCATTGTTAAACCCAAGGCTATATGGGTTTTCTCCTGTGTTATCTCCTAGGAGTTTCGTAGTTTCATATTTTATGTTTAGGTCTGTGATCTGTTTTGAGATCATTCTTGTGAAGGGTGTGAGTCTGTGACTCATTTTCTGCGTGAGGATGGTGCATCCAGGACTCCTCTTTTCAAACACAGAAGTTCCTGGGGCAGTTTTTGTACTTGCTTTTGCTGCCACCGGGTAAGCTCCGGGTGCAGATTCCTGGCTGTGTCCTGTGCTGGGCACTGCTAGTGAAGGGGCTTGGGATGGGGGCACTAGACGGCCTTCCCCAGCTGTCCTCAGGGCAGCAGCCCCAGGAGAAGGTGCCCAGCGAGGGCGTGGCTCTGAAGCAAGCTGGAGGACATCTCACCAGCACAGGTGTCAAGGTCAAACTGAACATCCTCTTTCCTCTTCTGAAGAAATCCCCCTTGGTTTTTACAAAAACAGTTTTCAAAAGACTCTCATTGTCAAAATTCCAGGCTCAGAGAATTCTCTGAGAGGTCTGAGAATCCAATCCCAAATCGCTCCCTTCCAGAGCTTTCCATGTGCGTGTACTTGCACCATGGTGCCTGGTCTCCGCCCTTAAAAGTCTGCTGGCTCCCAGGAGGACTGATGAGGGAAGTCGGCCCTCACCGTGAGTCCCCCACCTACCTTCTCACCCGCACAAAGTGTTTGGGGCGGGGGTCACCTGCAAGTCAAATGCTTTCATGCCACTTTCGCTTTGTTCCTGTTACCACTGGGGCAGGCAGCCCGCTAGGGTGGACAGACCTGAAGGCTGCTAATGCTGGCTTGTGGGGTCGGGGAGGGTGAGAGACCAGACTGCTCCAGACTTTCCTGTGTGTCTCCTTTTGGTGGGGGTGGGTCCTGGGCACTGGGGGAACCAAGGGGTCAGGGGCGCAGATGTGGACAGAGAAGCCAGTCTGGAGTGCTGGGAAGGCTTCCTGCAGGAGGGTCTGTCCAAGTGGAGATTTGCAGGACAGGTAACAACCAGCCATTTGTGAAGGAAGGGGTGCATAGGGGTGTTTTTAGGGCGTTCCTAGGAGGAGGACCAGCAGGAGCTCACGGAAGGCGGTGCTGTCCAGGTCCTCTAGCCGAAGACCATTTGAACAAGTTGGGCTTACTGCTCGCTGCAGCAACAGAGAACACACCTGGGGACCTGCAGGGCATCTCCATAAGAGGGTGTTAGAAAGGACTTATAGGATCTGGCTTGCATTAGGTGGTTTTGGGGGGATTCAAGGAAGTGGGGTTTGGCCTGGATTGGGTGCTGTCAGGAAGCGGGCTAACTCTGACCGAGCACGTACGTACCTCCTCTCTGCAGGGAGGGGAATCTAGAGCACGGTATTGGTGGGAACGGGTAGAGAAGCAGTGGGAACTCAGACCAGCCTGGAGACAGGATGCTGGGGTTTCTGA
Source organism: Cynocephalus volans (assembly GCF_027409185.1). Taxonomy (NCBI): domain Eukaryota; kingdom Metazoa; phylum Chordata; class Mammalia; order Dermoptera; family Cynocephalidae; genus Cynocephalus; species Cynocephalus volans. Next base: position 2,884,078 of record NC_084476.1, read on the forward strand.
CTCGCCTCGGGACCTGGCTTTCACCTGTGCTCAGATGAACGTCCAGGGTGGTCAAGCTTTGTCTCACCACAGTCCTAGCATGGCCTCGTCTGACCTTGGTGCTCCGTAATGACAACAGGAAATCACCGGGACCTGGCTGTGGGAGCTGGGAAGGAGCCTGGGACACTCGAGGGCAATGGAGAGCCCTTGAGAGCTGGACGCAGATCCCAGCTGAGCATGCTTGGAGGGTCAGAAGCCCGCTTCACTCGGGGTGGAGACCCAGGCCCAGGGCCTCCTGACACCCTGGAGCTGAGGCCACACCGATGTTTGGATTCTGGGTGCTGGAGGAAGGAGAAACAAGCTCACAGGGCCCTTCTTCCTCCTCCTGCCTGGGGTCCCGCTCTCCAGGACCACCGGGCACTCCGCTCCAGGCACCTGCCCAGGGTCAGGTGCTCAGGCTCCACTGGGATCCTTCAGACCTTAATTCCTACACCTTTTTATTTATTTTCAATTTCTTTTTTAAGTTTAAAAAAACCGAGTCTAAAGCAGGCCACAGTTACTTGGTTCCGCCAGCACTGTTGTCACCCACTGGGCATCCTGCTATAGACATCTATGGACAGAGGGGGACGTCTCAGCCTGTCCTGAGTGTGACCATGTCGAGACCTGGGTGGCCGGCCTCATGGCAGCCTGTCTCCAGTTCCTATCTGATGTTCCCGACCCCTGCTCTGCAGCCAGCCCCACCATGTGACTTGGACCCAGAACTGAGGCTCGGAGACTCCAAGTGCCCCCCCCGCCACTTTTCTCCCTTGTAAAAATCACATTTCTTGAGCCCACATTGGACATTGTGCGCTGCTGCATCTCGTTTTCATCACTTCCAAGGAGGCAGGGAAGATTTTGTCCATTTTACAGATGAGAACGCTGAGGCTCATGGAGGTCCCCAGCGTGGTGCCCGGGCTGTATGCTCCTCACTGTGTCCTGAGAAGAGCTGGTGCTCTCAGCGAGTCTGAAACAGAACAGCCAGGGCCCCTCGTTCATCTGGGATTGGAGGGCGTTTGAGGGAAATTGTCTCCTCCCCGCAAAGTCCCACTGGCAGGAGCAGGAGGCAGCGAGGGATGGACAGGGCTGCGGGGGCTGGGGGACAGTCCTGACTTCCTCTGCCTGGCAGCTGTTCCTCCCAATTAGCAGAAACAAGCAGGCGCTGCACGCAGAGCCTTGGCGATTAGAAGGTCGTGATTGCGCTCTTTTTCTTAATTACATGTGGGCGAGGCCACAGCAGCAATAGTCAGGCAGCAGCTCCCAGCCCCTCGGGAAGCGCATCCACTTGGAAGACAGGCAGGAGCCTGGCGAGTCTTTGCCGCCGTGTGTACTGCTGGCCACTCCCGGTGGGCCGCCCACACTCGCCCACTCAGACGGTGGCACTGGTGAGAAGGCATGGCTGGGCCCCTCGGCTGCGGCTGTGGACCCCCGGCTGGGCCCTGGAGACCACTTCTGCACCTCTTGGTGACTGACCTGTCCATCGAGGCCCTGTTTGCAAACTGGAATCCAAACCCTGAGCTGCAGGGAGCCAGTGAGGGGCAATGTGGCCTGCGGCATTTGTGGGATGTGCAGCATGTGAAGCAGGATCACAGTGTCCTGTGATGTCACTGATCGTGGCTGAGGACCGAGCACGTGCTCCCCTTGCTCTCACACCTGTCCTTCCAGTGACCTGACGAGTCGGCATCAGTGTTCACACTTCGTGGGGAGTGGCTCAGCATGGCCGCCCAGCTGGTGGTCGGCAAGGAAGGGAGCCAAATCCGTCTGTGCGGCTCCTGAGCTTGAGTTCTTCCCTCCAGGCCACTGCGCAGTTGGCGGAAGAGCCCTCTTCTTGGTCATGGAGAGTCTGCTTAATTCCCAGGTCCACTGTTTACTGCTGGTGGGACCTTGGGCAAGGAAGCCCCTCCCTTGAGAGCCACGGCTGGTGACCCCACACCAGTACCACCCGGGGTCCGATACCGGCGCTTAAGTGGAAGAGCACGTGTGAAAATGCCCTGCAGACTGTGCTCTGCAAGTGCAGGCTGCATGAGGAGGGAGCTGGGGCTCAAACTCTGACTCAGAGACTTGACCTTGGAGCCCAGAGACGACGACGTAGGGCCCAGCAATTCCCTCTGACAGGAGTGGACTGAAGCCAGGCCCTCAGGCTCCAAACTTGACTGTCCCCACTCCTCTGGCATTAGCATGTTCCCTGAGAAAGCAGCCCCTTCTGTTCTAGGCCTTTGTCTTCCATCCACCCTTCCCTCCTTCCTTTCTACTGTCCATCCATCCATCCATCCATCCACCCATCCATCCATTCACATAGTCATTCTTCAAGCACTAATTGAGCAGCTATTATGTGCCAGGATTCAGGGAATCCAGCACAACCAGACAGGCTCTGCTGAGGACCTGGTGACATGAGAGGTGTTGCTTGGAGCATCGTATAAATCCAGCTGTAACACTGACTACATGAATTGCCAATAGGACAAGGTTCAGAAGTCCTGGTGGGACTTTGAGCAAGTTATGAGCTTCTCTGTGCCTCAGTTTGCTCACCTGCAAACTGGGAATAGCAATAGTGCTGACTCTATATGCCTGTTGTGAGGTGGCAATGCATTTGTGACTGTGGAGTTCTCAGAAGCATGGTCGATGAGTGTTTTTCTGTCACCAGGACTGTCATGCTGGGTGCCAGGAAAGGTGGTCCCGGGGCTATGAGAGTGAGCAGTGGGGACCGGCCCGGCTGCAGGGGGTGATGCGGGGCAGGCTTCCCTTAGCAGGGGGGCATGAGGAGAAAGGGAGGTGAGGGCAGGAGTTGGGAGGGCTGGGCTGGGAAGGGGCACCGAGGGGCAGGAGGAACGCCCGGCAATGGCGTTACAGAGCCAACCCGCCAAGATGCTGGACTGGTGCCTTCATCTGCCTCTGCGTGCGGGGGAGGGGACGCGAGACTTGCAGCTCTGGAACTGGTGCACGGGTTAGCCGTGTGAGAACACTCCGCTGGCCTGAATCTTGTCTTTGAACATCCATCTTTTCAAGCTCAGAGATCAAAGTTAACAGTTGTAAGTTCAAAAATGTTAAAAAAGACATGCGAGGATTTGGAGACTTGGCCTGGCCTGCCCGCTGACAGTCGTGGGCTGAGTACCCAGGAGCCCCAGCAGGTGACGGAGCCTCCTCATGGGGCCAGCCCAAGGCTTCTCCTGCCCTGCCCCTGCTCAGAGGAGTGCTGTGGGGCTTCTCCTCTGGGACACCTGTCCACGCTCCACCCAGGAGGCCTGGTCGGGGACTTCTGTGTGGTGGGCTAGCTCTGCCTTCCCATCAGCCACGAGCTCCCCTGGGGGCTCTGAGAGGTGGCTTGGGAGGCTATGTCTTCTCCCTGATGGCAACTTGGAAGGTTGGGCATGTACCCAGACAGCTCTGGCTTCCTTCTGATATGTGCAGGCATGATGCTTGCTCCTACACCCTAAGACTTATCTACGAATCCCCAAGGCCTTGAGCCTTTTCCTTCTCCACACCTGAGGGGCAATGTTGGGTAGAGGTGACACTGTAAGGCATGGATGGGACCTCTGCAGAGTGGGGCCACGTAACAGCAACCCCTCACCTACGTGTCATCTCTCTGGAATCACCCTGGAGGATCCTAGCACTGTTCCCCCTTTAAGATGTAGAAACTGAGGCTCAGAGAGGTTAAGTAACTTGCCCAAGGACACAGCTAATAAGTACCAGAGCCAAGATTTCAGCCCAGGTCTCCCACCTGAGCCACACCCTACCTGCCAGCAGTGCCGCCTTCCGTTGGTGTGGGACAGTCCGGGGACTGCCGGAACAAAGTATTGCAAATGGGGTGGCTTGGAACTACAGGAGTTTATTCTCTCTCAGTTCTGAGGCCAGAAGTCTGAAATCCAGGCGTCACAGGGCTGTGTTCCCTCAGGAAGCTCTAGGGGAGGGTCTTTCCTACCTCTTCCAGCTGCCCGAGGCCCCAGGTGCTCCTGGACTGTGGCCACATCACTCCACCCTCTGCCTCCATCTTCACATGGCCTGTCCTCTTCTCCATGTGTCTCTTATAGGAACACTTGTCATTGGATTTAGGGCCCAGCCAGGTAATTCGGCATGATCTTATCTTGTGATACTCAACTTACCTAGGAAAATCCTATTTCCAAATAAGGTCACATTCAGGGGTTCCAGGGATTGCAACATGGATGCACCTTTTTGGGGGTCACCGTTCAACCCACTACAGCTGGTAGCATGTGGGACACATTTCCTTCATAGGAAAATCCTGCTCAAGGATCTGCTGTTCATGCTTAGAGGGTGAGTGTCCCCCAATCCCCCAAAGCTGGGGCCTCCCCTGTGGGCCCGGGAGCATGCTGCCCCTAGCACATGTCCCTTTCATCTCTGTGGATCCATACCCAGTTCGCGGCCCAGCACATGGTCAGGGGCCAGCTGGGTCCATGAGGGGAGGGACAAGGTCAGTTCAAAGCAAGTCTGGTCCCCGTTCCTGCCACTATGTGGAGGCCGTGCCAGGGCTGCTCTGGGACCCTGCGGCTGGAGCTGAGCTGCTCAGTGCAGTCCATTAGCTTGGCTCTCCCGTCTGCTCCCGTCTCTGTTGGCATTGCCCGAGACAGCGGAGCAAACAGCCAACCAGACAGCTCTCTCGAGTCCGGAAACTCCGATAGCATTTCTTTAAAGTGTCACGGCTGATGGGCGGCAGGTGCCTCTGATGGCTTCTGGGGAAAAAGAAAGTAATTTGGAGCAGAGACATAGCAATCGATTGAGGCAAGAAGTTACTGCAGCTGGGCCATCTCCACTTCCTGGGCTGCGATCCGCCTCCCGCCATCGAAGCTCCCCGGAGCTTTCCCACTTAGCAGCCGTCGCCACAGCTGCAAAGTTGGCAGAGCCCGCACCCAGCACGCTTCCCAGGAGAGGAACGCAAGGCTTGGGTGCCTGACGGCTCACTCGGGCTCCTGTCTGCCCTGCCCGGCCGCCCTCCTCTCTGGTCCTCCCACTCCAGGGAGGGACCGTCGTGACCCACAGAAGTCTCAGCACCCGAGCGGTTTCGCTGAGGTTTTGACAGGGGGTGCAAAAGCATCCGTGAAAGGCTGAATGTACATCTGCGCCCACGGACAGCGTGTTGTTGAGTGGGACAAGCGGATTGTGGGCCAGTCAAGTAAATTTCTCTCTGTGCACCTGCAAACCCACCAGGTGGGCCCAGGGACAGGTGGCACCGAAGCTTCAGCAGTTTCCCTCCTAGCGGGGGACTTGGGCAGAGTTTTGCTTTCCGCCCAGCTGAGTGGTTTGGGTTCTGCACAATGAGCTTTAATATCTTCCTAAAGAGAAAAAGCACTACTTTTGAAAACGCAATGTTCTGGCCCATTGAGGGCTATTTTGGGCTATGGCAGTGCCCTCTGCCAGCAGGCTGAGAGTCACGAAGAGGCCGGGAGGCCTAGTGATTTGTCAAGTGGGCAGCTGCTGGGTGGGGTGGGGCAGGGGTCAGTCCCCTCCTGCTGCACCTGCTTCCTCCTTCCTTTACAAAGCACCCGGCCCACCCGGACCTGTGGGTGTGGTGGCAACAAGTCAGATGGCCATGAAGCCAGAGGGGCTTGTCTCATGCCTCGCGGCACAGGAGCCCTGGGGGGCTTTCCTGGACCCCTCAGCCCTCTCTGCGCAGGATGGGTGCTACCTCTGACCCTGAGTGGGTTCTGACCCTTCCATGCCCTTCAGTGATGCTGTGGTGCTCCACTCAGGTCCCTTCTTCTGCCTGAGCACCCACCCCCAGCTGCTGGCAGTATCTGCTCACAGTAGCCACCCTTGGGCCACAGGCACCTAAGGTTGTGGCCCCTCCTGGGGCAGGGCTGGAGTCGGGTGGGGTAGCCTGTGCCTATGACTGGCTGATGCAGGGGGTGCAAAGGCCTGTCCCCTTTGCTGCTAAACAGGACTGTTCTGAGGGGCCATCCCAGCTCAGAGGCCCCCCATGGTCTCCTGGCTGTTGCTGCCACACCCACAGCAGCAGGGCCCCTCCCCCCATGACCTGCCTTGTGATCTGCTGAGGCCTCAGTGGCTGCAAACCATCAGTCCAGCTTTGCTCTCTGCCCAGCCCTGCTTCCTCAGTGCTTATAGGTGACTCTTGAGGGCCGTTCCCAATAAAGCTGCATAAACTTACACGGAATCCCCTCCCTCCCAGAAGGTGTCTGTTTCCAGGGAACCGAGGCTGAAACAAAGTTTCATCCAGAGACAGGCTCTACCTTCTCTCCTCTTCCAGGGGCCAGGCCCAGACCCTCCCACTAGCAGCATCCAGGCCCTGCTACGAAGGCACTTCCTGGTGCCTGGGCCTCCTGCCTGCTCTGCCTGGGCTTCCCTCCACCTCCCTATCAGGAAGGAATGCCTGCTGCTCCCTGCCCCAGTCCATAAGCGGGTGGCCGATGGTGGGAAGTCCCAGACTCAGGCTGCTTAAGTCGAGGCGCTCCTCCAGCATTCAAGACCCTCTGCAGCAAGCCTGGGAGCATGGGGTCCGGATTCAAGCCAACTTGTGGCTGGGCCCCAGCTCTGCTGATTACTGGCTGGGTGACAACGTCCCTGAGCCTCAGTTTCCTTATCTGTAGAAGGGGAATACTGTTATGAGGTTTCAGTGAAACAGTCCATCCAAGCCCTTAGTGCTCAGTTAACATTGGCAGCTGCTGCTCTCTCTGCAGCAGTCCTCACCGTGGCTTTGCAAGAGCCTGTGCGCCCGTGCAGTTGGAGCATCGGCTCCCAGGTGGTGTCTAGGCGGCGGGTCCTGACTCAGTCTCGGGCACCTTGGCTGGGCCATCGAGGGAGGCCAGGACTCCGGCTGGGGAGGGACCTCCCTGCCTCAGGCTGGGCCTTGAGTGTGGACGGGGATCTGTGCCTGCTCGGAGCACTTCTCGCTTCTTGGGAGGAAACAGATGGGCTGTCAGCTCTGCTTAGGCTCGGTCCTCCCAAACCCAGCCAAGCGTGCCCTGGCACAGGGGAGCGGCTCCTCCGAGCAGCTGGTGGGGCTCCAGGCTGGCATTCCTTGGGGCGGTGATGCTGATTAGCAGGAAATAATGCAGAGGCGAAGGGAGCAGGCCCAGTGCCGACCTCCTGGCCATGGGGCCAGAGTCCCCAGGAGGCCGAGGAAGGAGCATCAGGAGCTGGCTTCCCACACCCACAGCTGCCTCCTCCGTCAGCTTCGGGCCCTCTGGGGCTCAACCCTGGAGCTGTGGATTCTGGGCGGGATTTATCACTTACGTTTTGCACACGGAGGAGGAGAGGCACGGTCTGCCCCGGGGCCTCTGATCGCAAGTCCACCCTGTGCTGCGGAGGCTGGGCACGGGCTGTCCACACCCGGGCTCTCAAAGCAAAACCGCCATTCTCTGCGTTTGGGCTCTGAATTATTCTCCCTCCATCTCCCCAATGTAAATCTCATTGGTTTATTACACAAATAATGCGGGCCACAGCAGAAAAACTAGACAATCCTGAGAATTAAAAAAGAGAGAGAAAAAATCCCGCAATTCCATTATCTGGAAGTAGCCCTCATTTATAATTTAGGGACCGTTCCTGCATGTGTGGAAGGCACATCATTTTGTAATATCCGCATTTGCTGTTTGTAACCTGCTAATTTTACTCTACCGTTTGCTGTGAACACACAGCTGGGTCGATACGTGCATTTCTGCCCTGTCGTCGTGAGTCCCTTTCTGTGCAGTGTCCTATTGAGGGCGTGCACCAGAATTTACCCAAAGCTCTATCACTGGGCATTTACAGTGAGTGTGTCTTTCCGTGTATGCAAACATCTGTGTGCACTCCTTTAGTTATTTCCTCAGGATAAATCCTTAGAAGTGGAATTGCTGGGTTAGAGGTTATGTGTGTATATGAATACGTGCATATTTTTTCAGAATAAATATATTCTTATTTTGTGGTGATTTTAAAAAAGCAGTTTTATTGAGATATAATTCTCATGCCATGCAGTTCATCCATTTAAAGAGTACAATTCTGTGATTTTTAGTATATTCACAGAGCTTCTTTCCCCGAGGATGCTGTGCTCGAGGTTGGTCCATGCTGCAGCGAGTGTCCTAACTTCATTCCTTGTTACTGCTTGGCAAAAGCCCACCGGAGAGGAGTGGCCGGTGCATGCGTCTTGCTAAGGCTTCCGACCGGTGCTGCCAGGCAGGGCTCCTCAAGGGTGGCTACCATATCCAGTCCCCAAGCAGAGATGGGAGTGTCTGCTTCCGCCTCCCTTCAGGCAGGTTGTCCCCACCGGGGGTGGGGGGGTGGGGGGGCTGTGCCCGTAGGCTGGGTTTGGGGAGTCTGCATTAGGAATGGGGGTAGGGGAGGCTCATGGCAGCCTGCATGACAACTGGGGTCAGACAGAGCCCCAGGAGGGTGGTAATGATGTCCAGGCCATCACAGCAGTCATTTAAAAAATCTTCAAACCAGAGGAATTTAAATTCACCTTAATTAAAACATGACATGGTACAGAGTAGCTTTTTTTGTTGTTTTTGTTGGTGTTGAAAAATTGACATCAGTCTCACAAAATCTAACACACAAAGGAGGTTTGGGTATTTTTTAAAAAGTGTGATTGATATGATGGCATGGGACGAGGACACTAATATTTATCACGTTGTGGTGTGGGGGGATTCAGAACCTGCCTCCTCTCCTTTAGGGTTACTCTGTGCCCAGCAGATCCAGGGGATCTGGGGCTGCCTCCCCTAGGCCCACAGTAATCCCACTGCCTGGTCACAGGAACTGGCTGATGAACCCCTTGGCTGGAGGAAGGGCACTTGCACTGCAGACAAGGGACAGAGAGAATTGTCAGGCGGCCGAGGGCTACTTTAGGGATCTGAAGTGGCGTTTCTCCAGGCTGTGGAGCACGCAATTCACCACCAGCCTGCTTCAGAGTCCCCAGGGGGACCACCTCAGAGGAACACGGCTGAAATTCAACAGGAAACGTAGCCCTGAACCCCCTCCCACAGAGACACAGACCCCTCCCCAAGTCGACACTCCATAAGAGTAGGGACTGAGCTCCCTACACACACAAGCATCTCTCTCTTCTCTTGAAGTAGACCAAGAACACGTGTAACCAAATACCATGCCCCCTGGAGAAGCTGCTGCCCTCAGGAGGGGGTGGCTCTGAGCAGTGCCCTGGCCTTGTCCCAGGAGAAAGGTCCCTTGTGACATTTGGCTATACCAGGAAAGGTACAAACCAGCCTCCGCTTTCCGGTCTGAGCCTGGGTGCAATTAATATTTCATACACAAAGAGGCGCTGACATTTTGCTGGATGGCTCCAATTAGCTCCAGAGCCTCATTCTCATGCTAATAATCAGCCTGCTTATCATAATGGTTTATTAATCTACTTCACAGTGTGAAGTCATACGGTGCGTTTCACAGATACCTCCTGCTGCTGCCTTGATTGGATGGAAATGACTCAGGCCTTGTGAATGCTGGTTAAAGGGGTTCAGTTCTTAGAGGATTGGGGTGCAGAGCAAGCTGGGATGGGGGGGGCTTATGGTCCTGGGCATTTCCTGAGGTTCCCGGGAGACTGAGAGGGCCCGTCTGTACCAAGCATAGGGACACAAAGGCCATGGGTGATTTCAGATTTCTCTTTTCTGGCTCTATTTGATCATGTTGTCCTTTGACTGAATTCCTCAGAAGTTGGCTGGGAAGCTATTGGGAAATTCTTTAGAAGCAATTTCTACATAGAAACTTTGAGATGGGGTAGTAGCAGGGGAGATGAGAGATGGTGGTCATTTGGGTGGGCAATTTTTTATTTTTATTTTTTTACAAAATGGTTTTTTACTCACAGGCTGCTGCTATATTCCATATTGTATGACTTGCTTTCCTGGCCAGGGGTGGGCATCTGACCCCAGTGCAGCCACAATAGACTTGCCAGTGGCTATGAGTTGGCCTAGTGCTACAGCACTGCCTGACCACTGACCTGCCCACCACAAATATTGTTTTCATAGGGGCCCGATACACAGATCCCAATACACAGAGCCTGAAATTGGTGGCAGAGGTGTTATCGAACCTAAAGTGCCCGCTGCCCAGCACACAACTATGCCTATTAAGTCACATGCCAGGATTTGCAGTAGTAAAAGTTAGGCTTTAATTGAAAGGTGCCAGTAGAGGAGAATGGGAAGCTGGTTTCTCAAAACCGAACTCCCCGATGGTTTGAAACCACAAGCATTTACAGAGTAGAAATCATAGCAGGGGGTCTCAGGAGTCGTGTGGGGATCTGACTGGCTCACAGTGAAGTCAGCACAATTATTTCTGGCATCTTGAGTAACGTCTTGTAAAGTCTCGTCAAATCTGGGAAGAACGTGTGTCTCAGCAGGTCTGTGGTCTCGCTTCATCAGCAAAACAAACTTAGGATCGGTGCCAGAGGGGTTGTCACAGCCCGCTTCTCAAGGAGCAAACATCTTGTGACCCTTAGATAGCATCTCCCATTAGCTACTTGGTGAACTTAAGCTTGTCATTTTATTTTTATTGTTCAGTCAAACTTCACCTCTGCATCTTGGAACTCCATCCTGTCCTACCTGAGCAGACCAGGGGTTTTCTTAGCTACTTCCTCCTGGGCAAAGGCCTGCTTCAAACCCAGGCTGTAACTGGGAAGCAAGGGGCTTTAAAGGGGTCTTTCCCCACTTCAGGGACAGAAGCCAAAGCTGTTTAGAGAGGCAGCCTCAGCAGGGGCCACGGCAGCGGGGAGAGGGGCGCATCCGACACCTGCCACCAAAGGAGCTGTCGTGGGATGGCTGGCTGCTCTGTCTCACCTGGACCCTGAGCCCCATCTCCTGGCGAGGCCACTCCTGGCAGCCGTGAGGGGCTCCAGAGTCTTTGTCTGTCTTAGTAGGACGTTCCTGTTGCCCACAGGACACCGGAGTGTCTCCATCACTTGCAAACTGAAGCATCAGAGGAACCCACCTCTCACCAGGACCTCTCGAGCTGCATTTTCACATTTCAAAAGACACACTTCCCCAGGGCCTGCTGGCTTCCCTGGCTCCTCCTGACAAGGCTCTCGCCACCCTGCACAGCGGCTGGCTGGGGATCCCATGTGGCCTTATTGCACTGACTCCCTGGGTGGTGTCCCCCTGAAATGAGGACAGGGCTCCTTCCCTTCAAACTCGCCAGCACACCTACATGAGGGCTGGGGAGAGTCTCTTGCTCAAAGCTAGCTCAGGCGGTGAGAGTCTAACTGTTTCTGGGGTCCCATTGTCAGCAGTAGGGGTGGGGCTCCCCACGTGAGCTGCTTGGCGAGTGACAGGGAAAGATATCTAAGCTCACTGCTTGTGGAATGAAAGGTTACCAAGCTCTGTTTGGGGGGGGGGGTCCCTGGGGGTGCGAGGCCAGGGAAACAGAGAGGAGCAGAAGACGGGGAGCCGAGCAACTTGGGGCTGGGCTGGAGTCCAGGCACACAAATGTGGCCAAAGAGATTTTTTTTAAACTTGAAATAATTTCAAAGTAGAAAGAAAAGTTGCAAATAGGACAGAAATGTCCTGTATACTCTCTGCCCAGCTTCTCCTGATGTTCATGTCCCGCAGAATCATAACACAAGCATATCAGAGTGATGTGCAGGGGCGTGTGCTACTAACTAACCCACAGACCCAAGCTGGATTTCGCCAGTTTTCTCCTGAGGGTCCTTTTCCTGTTCCAGAATCCAATGCAGGATCCCATCCCAGATTCCACACTGCGTTTTGTGCCCTGGTCTCCAATCTGTGACATTTCCTCAGTCTCCCCGTGTCTCTTCCTTTGGGACAGTACTGGTCCGTCATTTTGTAGGATGCCCCCCAGTTTGGGTTCAGCACGTGCGTCTTCACGGTCAGATGGAGGCTGTGCGTTGTGGGTGGGAATTCCAGGGCGCGGTGCCCTTCTCCCTGTGTGCGTGGCGTGGACAGGTCTTCGGTGGTTGATTAAGCTGTGCCTGCTTCGTTTCTCTCCTGTGAAGTTCCCATTGTTCTGTTTGGAACTAATAAATACCTTGAGGGAGACACTTTGAGACCATGTAAATATATTGTTCCTCTGCAAACTTGCCTTCGTGAATCTGAGCATTTACTGCTGGGTCTTGCTGGCAGCGATTATTACCGTGGGATTCTAGTGGCAATTTTCTAATTCCCTCATTCCTTCTACATCCACTAGTTAGAATTCTTCTCAAGGGAGAGCTGTCCCCTCCCCCCACATTTAATTCTTGACTCGGGCACTTCTTTGTTCTTTCTTTTCTGTCTTCGGCCGAGGGAGCCCCTTTGACTCCCCCTCCACATCCCCCGAGCCCTTCGACACGCCCCGTCGATTTCCAGCACCTCTTGCTTTCTGACGTCACTGAGGCTCCAGACTCATCCAAATTTCCCCTGCTGTCCCCTCGTCAGTCTCTTCTCCAAGGAGGCCAAGGGATTTAAAATAAAAACTGAAATTTGCAACTTTGCATCTTCTGTGGTTCTGCTTTCAAAGCCTGGTCTTTCACCCAGTGGTCCCTGGTCACCAGCAAAAGTCCCCTGCCCTCTGTCTCAGTCCCAGCGTGGGGGTTCTGCAGAGTTGGGGGTGGGTCCCACATTAGGGCTTGCAGAAGGGGGGAGAGAAAGAAGCAGTATCAGGGCAGGCGGAGAAGAAGCAATCTAGACACAGACTCATCTGACTCATGGATTGTTGATGGGGGGCTGGTGGGGGCTGGAGGGGGCTGGGGGGCTGGAGGGGGCTGGAGGATGCTGGTGGGGGCTGGAGAGGGCTGGAAAGGGCTGGAGGGGCTGGGAGGGCTGGGGGTACTGGTGGAGGCTGGCGGGGGCTGGAAAGGGCTTGTGGGGGCTGGAGGGGGCTGGAGGGGGCTGGAAAGGACTGGGGGAGACAGGGAATTGTGGGGGTTGGGGGAGAGCTAGATGGGGCTGGAGGGGCTGGAGGGGCTGGAGGGGCCGAAGCAGGAAATAGAGTCACAGGAGTCTGGTCCACCCCCTCTATCCCATGTTGCGTGTGGACTCTGCATGGACAGTCCTTGCCCAGTTCCCCTGCTGCTTAGTGTCTGACCACAGCACTGGCTCTGCCCTGCCCTGAGGCCAAGCTTGGACACTGCTGCCGAGAACTCTTCATCCTGGCTGGGGAATGACCTTGACCCTGATTCCAGTCTAACCGTCAGACCACATCTAGTCTTTGACCCTTGACTCTGGTTGTGGGCTGAGTTCCTGACCCTGCTCCTTTTATCAGTGACCAACACTCCCTTGTCATTTGCAAAGCCCTCTACAAGTCCCAAGGCGCTTTCCTCACACACCTGTGGGCACACACCTGTGAGCACACACCTGTGAACTCTGTCCACCCATTGCTCCTTGGGGGAGGCTCTGAGCTGTCTTCTCCTGGCTCGTCTATCAGGTTCTGATCTAGCCTGACGCCCCTCCTGAGGCTGGCTCCCGGGGTTCCTGCTCCCTGCCCTCCCCTTGCACTGATGTCACCAGACACACCCCTGGGACAAATTTCCTTCCTCACTATTGCTGAGTTGTGTCTGTCTTTTCGTGCCAGGCTGCAAATCTTGGCAAAGGCCACTCGTAAAAGCCTCTGGCTTGTACCCTGGCAGCCCGACAGACTTCCCCTCTGGGTCAGCACGTGGGGACAGAAATGGAGGGGCCCAGCTGCCCGGAAGGATGGAGGCTGGAGGAGTGGGAGGCAGGGGCCACAGGTCCAGGCTTGCCTCAGGATTAGGATGAAAGACACCAGGGATCTTGTACCTATTCCCAGATGCTAGAACTTGGGCCCCGGGTGGAAACTCAGCCTCAGAATGTGGAGGGAGAAGGATCAGACAGCCGACTAGGGGACTACGCTCAGGACCTGGACTCCGTGAGCTGCCTGTACTCCCTGGCCACCTCCCTGAGCTTCTTTTGTTCACCTGTACATGGAGCTGTGCACGTCCCGGTCACTGTTGTGAAGGGTGAACATGTTGCTGTAAATGATCGTGGGCAGGAGCCCGAAGCTCAGGCAGCCGTTGCTCCAGGGCCCAGTGCAGTGGGGACGTGAAGCTGTGGCTGAACACGTGACTGACATTGGGGAGCTCCGGGCAAGGCAAGTGACACCAGGGAGGGGTCTCTGGGACTGGTCCTGAGGGGCCGGGGCAGGACGGAGGCACGGGGGTGTCTCCCATGGCATGCAGGACCCTCTGGCCATGTCCCGCCTGGACCACTGCGAGTCCCTCGGATGCATCCTCCTGCTTCACTCCTGCCTGCTGCCCGTGCGCCCCATGCAGCCTGGCTGAGCTTTCGCGGTCATCAAGGGTCTCACTGCGTGGCCACCGGAACTTGCTAGAAATGCACATTCTCAGGTCCCTCCCCCAGACCTGCTGACTGAGAAACTGTGGGGTGGGCCCAGCACCCCAATGACGCTGAGGCATACTCCGGCTGGCCTAGGCCAGATCAGGGAGCTCACTGGTTAGCTCTCCCTGTGGGTTCCCGTCATAGCTGGGGACATGGCAAGGGTATTTACAAGTGTTCACAGCATGATGGGGGGAGAATCCACTCAGTGCCGCCTTTTACACAAATGGTGTCTGACACAAATGTCATCTACCGCCCCATCTTCCCAGGGGTTGACACCAAGGTGCCTGAGGTGCCAGCATGTACTCCTCCTGGTCTCCTGGGAACCAAGACCAGCAGGAGGCCCTGCGGGGGAAGGCGGAGGTCTGGGCTGTCCTTTTCCTCTGCCGAGGGCTGGCCACCCTCCCCACTGCCCCAGCACCGACCCTCGCCCGTGTGGCCCAGGATGACAGTTTAGGGCCGCATTCTGTCTCCCAACGCAGCCCTCAGAGACAGCTCCATGCCGCCTCCTTGGTGTCGCGGGCATTTAAATTGCCATTTTATTTAAATTTATGTCCAAAGATACAGGCAGAGAAAGGGCCGTTTCAAAGTCAGTTTCTGCTTTATGGCTTTACGGGGGATCGCGCTGGGCGGCTGCTGGAAATATCCTGCTGCTCCCGGCACAACAGAGGATCGCACGGGGGACGGGCTCTGATGGTTCGGGGAGAGATCCCGCCTCCTGGCCGGGGGGCTCTTGCTTCGAACCCCAACTCCAGGCAGAGCCCTGAACCCAGGCCCAGACTGAGCTGCAAATCCCCTCGCAGACCAAGTCCTGACCCTGGCCCGTGTTAATTCCTTCGCGAACTCCCGCCACTGCTTGTGACGGTGGTGGCTCTAACCAGGGCTCTCAGTTTCACAGACGTCTTTGGGCCAACCTACCACGTGGACGGTGCCCTCCGAATGCACTGTGGATCTGGGTCTGGACGGCCGAACCCACAGTTGGAGGAGCAGCTGCTCGCACAGCTGAGCCGATGGTGGCAGGAATGGCTGCGACTCTTGACACCCTTCCTCACGCAGAAAGCAGCAGCGGCGGCTGAGCACTCACGTGGCACTGGGGAGCTCCGGGAAAGCCCAGCTCGGGCCGGAGGCAGCAGGTTGACCCCTGCTCCCTCACGAGACCCCAGCCGAGTCTCTTAACTTCCCTGAGGTTTCTCTTCTTAAAAACAGGGCTGGGACTCTCCTCCCTGGCAGAGTTGTTTTGCAGGCTGAGTGGAGTCACATACGCAGAGCACTTTGCAAACCAGATTGTAGGGGATCCTGGAGTCCTGGCACCCCCAAGGCGGGGAGCCTATAGTGGAGCACCAGGCCCGATGTTCTAGGGAATGGGCCTTGTCTCCTCCAGAGACACCTGAGCTTTGCAGCAGAGGAGCGTGTATTCCAGCATCCAAGAGGTGGGTCTGAGAGTTGGGCCCAAGGTGGGGCTGGGAACAGGCCGGTGGACACCTGAGGCTGGGCTGGTGCAAGTAGAGTCTTCTAAGTTGAATTCCCTCCCCCAACCATCTCTGCACATAACTTCTGCTTCAGGGGCCTCAGTCTCTCCATCTGTAAAATGGGTGTGGCATGCAGTGCTAGTTAGTCTGTTCTTCCCTGCCCCTGCCCAGAGGCTTCTTTGTACGTCCCGGATGCCTCCACCTACCTCCACCTTCTGTCTACTGACTTCAGCTGCAAAAGCCTGGGCTGTGTTGAGTCAGGGACTCGATCAGAATCTGCGGTGTTGGTGGTGGGTGGGTGAGCCTGGGAAGGTGTAATAGCTTGCCAGATTGAGCCCTGCTGGGGCGGTGGGGTGTGTGGGTGGGAAAGAGTTAAGATGGGACTCAGTAGAAGTTCTCCTCATGCCCAGACCCCTGGGGAGGAGAAAGGGGTTTATCCTAGTCCCTGAAGGGCACAAGGCCCAGGCACCAACACCCTGCACCCTGTCCTGAGTCGGGTCAGGCCTCAGTTTCCCCATCTGTGGTTTTCAGCTCAGAGACTGGTGGTAAGAGGACTGAGCATGTCCCCAGCCCTGTGTCCCCACCAGCAGCCCCTTGGTGTGTTTTCTGGGTCAGGCTTCTGGGTGAGGGTCCTTTTGGACGACGCTGCTCTGTGTGAGCTGTCAGAGGTTTCTGAGCTGGGAGCCCATGAGGACCAGCTGGGGCCGGTGTGATAGGATCCAGCCAGGATCAGGGTGGGTGGTCTTGCATTGGAACCCTGGCTCCGTCTTTGTTGGAGGCTCATTCAGCCGGCTCTGGCCAAGCTTGGGGAAAGCACAGAAATTTGGGGGTTCACCCCACATGGCTCCATCTTAAACTTTTTAAGCTCAGGGGAGATTTATCTTCAGGCCTCCACAGTCCCTGTGGCCATTGAATCTTTCCTTTAGTCACTCAACAAACACTCATGGAGCGCCCAATTGGTGCAGGACCCAAACTACCTGCCCATATGCAGCAGACATTTCTAGTGCAGGGAAAAGTGATTAAACAAATGAGCTGAGGGTGGAGATAGTTTGAAGCACAACAGACAGGACAGTAAGACAGAGTGATGTGCAGGAGACCAGTTTGCTGGGTGGGGGCTGCTAATTCTGGGCTGGGCGTCCTGGCGCGTTCCCCAAGGAGTGATGCTTGAGTTGAGACCTGGACGGCACGATGGCAGATGGCAGAGGGGCAGCAAAGACAGGCCGAGCGGGACCCCTCCCCCTTCCTTGCAAGAGGTGTCAAGGGGTCCTCGGGAGCCAGGTGCTGGGGAATAGGGGACGGGGTGCTGCCTGCAGCAGAGAGCTTGGCTGTGTCCTGAGCCCCAGCTCTTCAGAACTGGCGTGGGGGCAGCCAGCATGCTCCCGGCACTCGGCAGGTGCTGGCCCATCCTGTTCCTGTCCTCGGTCACCTGCCCCCAGCTGTTCTCCTGGCTATCCCTTGTCGACGCAGAGGAAGAGTTCGTTCACTTGGTGAGGGGGACTACAGAGTGCCAGGCTGTGCTCACCACAGGGCCGAGCATGGTCCCCGCCCTCAGGGGCACTGCTGGCCACGGGAAGACGGATGTCACCCCTCCCGCCACCAAGCCTGAGTCCCAGGAGCATCTGGGTCAGGAGCGCCTTCCGGGAAAGGCGACTCAAGGATGCAACACGTTCACCTTCACCAGGAAGAGAGAAGAATTCTAGGCAGGGGACCCTGGGTGCAGCATCAGGGTGGGAGTGAGTCCAGCAAACTCAGTGAATAAAGGACCACCAGGGGCTGAGGGGCCCAAAGCAGGGGTGCAGCCGGGGTGGGGTTGGCAGGAGACAGACCCTGTCCTGAGAGGAGTGGCCAGCCACCGAGGACTTCCCGCAGGAGAGGGGCATCGTAGAGTTTGTGCGGTGACGAGATCTCTCTGTGTGAAGGATTCGTTGGAGGGGCTGGGGGTGGGGAGAGGAGGACGCTGGGCTGGGGGGCTGGGAGGCGGAGGGGTGGGTGGCTTTGTGGTGGGTGGCAGTGGGCGAGAGGGTGAAGTGTGGACTTGCTGAAGCTTTGGGAGGAGAAGCCACGGAGGAACCAGTGCTCTGGGTCCGGAGCCTGCAGGGAGGCCCAGGTGGGGACTGGTGCCAGCGGTGGGGCCTGGCCAAGGGGGGTGAGGAGGCCAGGAGAGGAGAGGCCACAGAGGTGCCAGGACCACCAGGGGATGTCACTCAGGCCAGGACAGGAGCGTGCTTCTAGGAGGGAGTGGCCGGCGGTTGTCTCGGGGCTGCAGAGAGTAGAGCAAGACTTGTCCCTGGTTGTGGAGGTCCCGGGGAGCCTGGGTGGCTGCAGGATTGGAAACGCTTTGGGTCTGGAAGCAGATTGGAGTGGGCTGCCGAACTGGTGGGTGGTGAGAAATGGGGACAGTGGCTGCCGCCAATTCTCCTGAATTTTTTTTTGTCATTCTGCAGTTTTATTTACACAATCAGTGAAGGGCATGTTCTAGAATATCAGCTTTAATCCTCCTCAAACATGTCATTAATATAAGAGGCCAACCTGTAATGAAGGAGCCCGTGAGGCCTCTGGCATTAGCATAGGTGGCAGAGTCTGTACTGCGGTGGGGGTGGGAGGCACAACCCCAGGGAAACTGCCCAGCCCAGCTACTGCCTGAGGGGCTGGCACCAAAAGCTCCAGTGACTTGTGTCCACAGGGGTCTTGGTGTGGCTGCAGGCATGACTGGGACCTGTTGTGACCACTCAAAGAGGAATAAGGCAGCCCGTGAGTGCAGGAGACCCAACTCAGAACAGAACCAGCAGGAGAAGGGGAATGTGGGGTGGAGGGAGATGTTTTTCTCTTTCGTGGCAGGAACCTGAAAGTGTTTAAAACCAGTGGGAAGGATGCTGTTGAGATGGAGGTGCTCTCTGGCAGGAGACAGATGAGCGGAGGTGCACGTTTCTGGAGGGGACAGGGACACTAGCTTCCCTGCAGACCGCACGGCTGTCCAGCTGCTGGACGCCCGCACCGACATGACCTCCTGCAGATGCCTTGGGGTCCAGCAGGTGGGCGCATCCCTGGGCATGGGGTTACCTGGCCCCTGTAAGGTGAAGGCTGGCATGGGTTTGGGAGCCATGTATAGGGGTCAGAGATTTACCCGGGGCACACATTCTGCTCTGGGGTTGGGCTGGGCTGGGGCTGCAGTTGAGGGGATGGAGGGGGGGCATTCTGGTCCTCACAGGCTCAAATCACACCATGCAGGTGGTGGCCCTCCATCTGGAGCTGCTCAGATATTCACACAGATGTGTACACACAATGCGCATGCACACGTGCGCAAAAGCCCACACATGCATACGTACACATGCATATACTCAGGCACACATACACAAGCATGCATGTTCACAAACACACACAATGCATACACACATGCACACACACAAATCCACACATGCACCAGCCCTCAGGCCCAAGAGGCCCACGTCTTCCAAAGGAACAGATGTGTGAACCTCCAATCCAGCCCCTCCTCTTTCTCAGGACCAGGCAGAGGTGCTGAGGTGCAGACCAGAAGCCCTGGTCCCTGATCCATTCAGTCCTAAGCACATGGTGCACGGTGGCCTGTCCTGTGTGGTCCTGAGTGGAGATGAAATTCGGAAAGAAAACAGCAGCTTTCAACTTGCTCTGTTTGAAAGGTCTTCGCGCCCTCCCCACCCCACATGGGGGTGTCAGACAGTGAGGGAGTCTGGGAGCCCAAGCGGGCTCTTGATAGACAGTTGTCTCTCACATGGAATGGTGTCACTGTCTCTGACAATATGAGTTTTAATAACTGATGACAGAGGTGACCGGCTGGTCCCAATCCCATCTTTCCTGCTGCCCCCACTGAGCTACCAGCGATGCAGGCTTTGCCCCCACAATATCTCTGAGGTCCCCTCTAATTGCTGGGCTGTGTGAATTTGAGATCCAGCAACGTTGTCTGAAAGGCAAACTCAATTTGCAGAAAGGATAAGGGCACCTGGAGGTGAGGGTGTGGGGGGCTCTCCACTTCTGGAGTGTCATGGAACCCCACTCTGTGGCCATCACCATGGTGAGAAAGAGCTCCTGGAAATGCAGGCCTGGAGTCTGGGGGTGAAGATGGAGCCTGTCCCCCAGCTCAGCGGAGTTCAGAGTCCCCAACTGCTCACAGCCCTGCGGTCACCGGGGCCGAGGGCTATGAACCCGGCCAGTCCTCAAGGGAACGCTGTTCTCTTTGCAAAATGATTGTGCAATGTTAGAGCTTGGCATGTGTGGGGTGTGCCGCAGAATCTCAGCTCACTCTACCCAGCAGAGCTGCTCTGCCAGAGAGAGCAGGACCTCCGTGTCGCCTCCTCCCCGAGCGACCAGGGTGCCATGTTCTGCTGGAGCCGGTGCTGAGGGTGGGGACAGGAGCACCTCAATGTGTGTCCCCCACCCAGCGCTGGATCCCAGAGATGTCACTGGGGGGAGAAGAACCCAAACCCATCCTTTCCACCCTCAGTTGTGGCCACATAAGCAAACCTTTCTGTGGCTCCAAAGAATGCGAGCCTTATATCATTATTACTTTTTAAAAAATTTTCTTTGAGGGTCTTATGCCAGGCTTTGGGCTTTTTTCTTGCCCTGGAGGCTGCTCCAGGATCGGCCTTCTTGCCCGTCCGGTCTGTGTTGCAGCCTCTGCCTCCCGCTAGATGGCGCTGCCCCACTCCCGTGTCCCGCCTGTCCCCAGCCCCAGGGAAGAGCCTGGGGGAAGACGACGGGTCTCCCAAAGGCCTGTGTGTCCACACAGTGACGGGACAGAGCTTCCCGCTGCCAGAGGGTGTGAAATCCCCTATCTCTGTGTTCTGGGAACCCAGAGCACTGCTTTTGTTCACTCACTGCAGGAGAAGCGCAGTCCGACCGGGAAATAGCCCCTCTCCTCCATGGAGCTAGGATGCGTGCACGCGCCTGCATGTGCCTTGTGCATTCTGTGCACATGGGCTGGGGTGCCTGTGCCTGTGCCTGTGTGAGGGCATGTGTGGCCAGGGCGACTGGAGGGCGTGGGAGGCAGCTCAGTCCTGCCAGTTCCAGGCCAAGCCCTGTGGTATGTATGGGCCTCGGTTTACCTATCTGTAAAATGGAAGCCCCGCAAACCCACCCTCCAGGGGTGGTGAAGCCCCTACGAGGCCACAGGGGAGAGGATCTCCCTATAAACCCATGATGTAGACCACGAAGTGGCACAAAGCAGAGGCTGCGTGGAGATCACGTACCCCTGGTGGCAGCAGTGGGCATAAAACCGAGGCCTGCACTGATCTAGGGGCCTGTGGTGTCCCACCATCATGGGAGTGTCACCAGGTCCCCACCCCACAAGGGTGGAGACTGAGGCTCGAGAGAAAAAGCATTCGAGCCCAGCTGGACAGGGCCCAGGCTTGCCGCCCTGGGGGACACTGTTCACTCTGCCCCCAGTTCAGGATGCAGCCTAGAGTGGGGCAAGCTCTGTGCTGGCAGCTGTGGAGGTTTGGAGGCAGAAGGAAGCCAGGAGGAACTGGAGGGCTTCCTGACCTCTGCTGCATAGGGGGGAATAAAGCCCAATTCCCCCCACCAGGCAGGGAACCCCCACCCCCCGCCGACCTGGTCACTGGAACTTCGGCTGTCAGCTGGCATAGCCTGCTAGAAGGGGAGAACCCAGAGGTGGGGAACTTGTCGCCAGGAGCCCGAACATCTGTCCAAACTATCAGCTTGTCCTGGCCCAAACGTGGGAGGCCTGGCGGTGGACCCTCTGGCAGAGCCTCCCTTGGGGATGGATGACAAAGCCAGACACAGGCAGGCTGACAGAAGATTCCCGAGAGAGGCCGGGCTGGGGGGCAGGAGAGGTGGGAGCTGGATGGAACGACTCTGGGGGTCAGGCTGGGAAGCCTGACATCAGGCCTCGGCCACCTCCAAAGCAGAGCCTGGGAAGGGCACATGGACACCTCTCGACAGGATGAGTCTGATTTCCCTGTCCTCTGGGACCCAGCACAGGGCACATTTGCAAACCTGTCAGCGAGCGGGTGGGCAGGCTGCAGGTGAACAGACTGCACCAGACTGTTTGGCCAGTGCAGTCCCTGGGGCAGCAGGATGAAGGTCTCCATCACGTAGCCAAGGGTGGCAGCTATCCTTACACTGGGCAGAGCTGACTGACCCATCAGGCCCAGGGGGGACATGTCCTGTGCTCATGAAGGTCACGGTGCAGCCTGAGGGCGCCAGTATAGGGGTGAGGAGGCTGGATCCAGCACCCCCCACCCTGCCCTGGTGCCAGAGGAGGGGGCTCCTTCCCCGATTTGCACACAGGTGCTGTGAAGCCTCGTGGGTTTCATACTCGGTTGTCTGAGCAGGGGAGCCCCGAGTCATGTGCTGTCCTCAGCTCCATCGGGCACGGGGCCACCCCCTTCTGTGGAATCACAGCTCCCTTGGAGTGCTGGGACAATGCAGAGACCTTGTCCCAGGAGCCAAGCCCACCACATCTGTGGCTGGAGGGTAGTAGTGGCAGGAGGACAGTGACATCTGTGGCCACAGAACCCCTGCTGGGCAGTGTCGGCTGGAGCCATGAGACACCCCTCCCCCCACTGGGAGGGACTGTCCCCATTTCACAGAAGAGTGGACGGAGGCCCTGGCTGCTCTGAGGCGAGGGAATCATTCCACCAGTGGCGACAGCAGCCCAGGTCCCCACCCCGCAGATGCACCTGGACCCTGTGGGGGGGGGCCTGCCCGCCTACACACCTTCCCTGAGACACGCTGTGCCTCAGCCAGCAGGTGGACGAGTCTGGACAGAGTGAAGGTTTCATGAGGGACCACAGAGGGGAAGGAGGGCTGGGCCCTGGTGGCCCTCAGTGGCTGCCCTCCTGCCAGGCCCCCTGAACACCTCCCGTGCCACCTACCTGCCACTGGCCTTGGGGTCCTCTCTTGGGCCCCGTAGGGGCTGCAGTGCTGGATGCCTGTGTCCCCCAACCTCCTGCTGCCTTCCTTGCCCCCACGTGCCTGCCATCACACCAACGGCCACCTTCCAGAACCTTCCACAGAGACTGAGCCCTTTCATCCCAAATTAGGTTTTGTGAAAGCCTCTCTCTGCCAACGGTTTCCTGTATAGACAGACCTCCATTAGTGACTGTGGAGCACAGCACTTCCCTGCTGAGAGCAGTCGGAGCGCCCCTGGAACAGGCTCCTGCTCTGACAAACTGGGCCCTCAGAGCCACTTGTCACGGTTTGTAGTGAGTGCCCAATGCCGAGGTCGGCCCTCCCCGCTTCACTGTGGCTCCATGGGGTGGCTGCTGTGGGCGGGAGTCTGGGTCCTGCGTCAACCCCTCTGGTGCTGATAACTTGGCTCCTCTGTTTGCAAAACAATAAGGCATTTCCAGAATCTCAGGAAAACTGCGCCTAGCTCGGACTGTGGATTTGGCGTTCATGCGAAGCAGCGTTTCCTTTTTCGAGGGCAGTCAGGCTACAAGGACTGTGCGTCTCCCCACCCCGAGCATGCGACACCCCCTGTGCGGCTGTGGTCAAGCTCCCCGCGGCCCTGCGAGTGCTTCCTGCTGACTACCCCCAAATCACAGATGGAGAAACCGAGCCTGGTTGTGTGCGGGGCCTGCCCAGCTGCTCTCCGGCAGCGCTGGTGCTTGGAGCCCGAGCTGTGTCAGACTCTGGAGTCCTGGGGCTCACGCCTTGTAGCTGCTGCTGGCCACTTTGTCTGTCTGCTAGGTTCTGATGGGACTTTGGGGACATCCATTCCAGGAGCCTGTTGGGCCACACTACACACACTGAGAAATCAGTCAATGGGATTTCTCGAAAAATCATGCTCAAATCCAATCTCTTCAATGAGTTAGATGGGTCTTTTCACTAGTTAACCAAAATAAATTGCATCAGAGGTTAGTGTTTATGAATTTTTAAAACGACACGTCTGCATTTATCTGGCATTTATTTTATTTTAATTTCGTTGTCCCCGTGCCTTCCTGTGTGGGGGCACTGCAGCTGCAGCCGGGAACGTTCAGCCTGGGCTGTCTAAATATTTTATTTGCCGGTTGCAAACAGAAAATGTAATTAGAGGCCCGATTGCCAGCCACGCCAGGGAAAAGGGGTCTTGCGGGGGGGCCGGGTTCCCTTTAATCTTCGGAATTTATGGTGTTTGGATTACAGAGCCACAGGGAACAGCCTTTTTGTTTTTTATTTTTTTGACTAAAAAGAGGTGAAGGTTTCTGCAGACATAAAATTCTCCAACTCACACGACATCCATTGAAATTTTAATAGAATGTTAAAATCCAGCCCCTCAAAGCATCCAACAGCAGCTCTCTGGTTTGCTTTGAGTCACTGGGTTGGAAAACACAAAGAGAAGGTTGAGGAGGAAACGGGGCTACGGGCAGAGGTCGGGCAGAAGGAAGAGGACACGGTCTGGAAATAATGAAGGAAAACAGCTCAGAGCCCTTGCAGAGCTCCGTAATTAAAACCCCACACAGAAGCAGTTATTTCTCTTTAAGGAGAACCAGAATTAATGTACCCTTCTGAATCCTTCATTTTCTGGGCAAGGGGGCTGCTTGTCTCTTGCAGGGTGTCTACCTGGTAGCTGGTCTGCACTCAAGGAGACCCTGGAAACCTGCGAGTCCCGTCTTCTTCCCCTCAGGAGTGTTCAAGGCAAGAGTCTTGTCCATCTTGGGAGCTCCCGGCGTGGTGTGGCATTTCCTGCACCACGCAGCCTGCAGGTACGAGTGGGCATTCCGGTACCCGGGCAGAGTATTGAAGATTGGGACCCAGGGCCTGCCCGATCTTGCACAGACCAGGTGGCATTAAGAGGACTACCCTCCGCCCACCCCAAGACAAAGGTTGGCCAGCTAAGTTCTGGCCATGCCTGCCTGGTGGGCCAGTGGCCTCCACTACAGGAGGCACATCTGGGACCCAGTGTGTTTGACCCCCCCATTCTTTCTTTGCGTTCCCGAGGCTGCTCCCAGCTTCTCCAGCCTCCTGAGAACCACTGAGGCAGCGGGGGCCTGAGAGCCCCGGCCGGGGTTGGACCCTGCGGTGAGTCCATTACTGCATCTTGCGGGCATCCTGGGGCTTCTGCTTTCTCAGGGGTGGGATGGCAGTGGCTGTCCCCACCTCGGTGAGGCTCAGAGCAGAATGCGCGTGGAGAGGCTCCCCACCAGCTGGGCCGCAGCTCCCCTGTCTCCTGCCTGCTGTGTTCATTAGGCATTTCCCAGATGGTCTCTGGAAATGAATGGTTACTTTTATAATCTTAAAAAACAGTTCAAGCAATCCATGCTCACTCCAGGTCAGTGGAAACAGAAAGAAAGGAAAGTCAGCTCCAATCTCACTACTCAGAAATAATCTCATGACAGGTTGGCATAGAGCCTTCCAGACTTTTCTATGAACGTATAAACTTACATGTACGTTTTTACAAAAATTGTGTTTTGCACACTCTGCACTTTCACTCTCAAGCACACAGGGGCCATCTGTCTGCATCCGTGGGGGATACGTGCTTGGCTGGCGGTGTCATGCTCACCTCCTGCAAGACCATATCGTTTTTCACAGCAGCGTTCTCCTGCTGTTGGAAATTAGGTGGCTTCCCACTTTTATTTTCATAAAGAACACTTTGTTCGTGGATGTTTGTGAACTTGCCAATCACGTACAGTGTGTGTGATATTTGGTGCCCGGAACTGCTCAGAGTTGGGGTGGGTGTGGGCTGGCAGGAGGCTCCTCACCCTCACACCGGAGTTAGCTGCTGGGGCTGGGAAGAGCTGGCCCCAGGGCTTCCATGTGCAGCTGTGCAGGTTGCGCACTGCGTTCCTCTGGGGGTGCCATCTGCTGAGATGTGATGTCGATGGTGTCACCAGACTTGGGCACAGTGGTGGCCCTGCTGGGAAAGTCTGGATGGGGATGGCAGGGGTGAGGACCTTGAGAATCCTGTGGCCCCTGCTACTGGGCTGGTGAGCTTGGAAGGAGCAAAATGCCAGCGTGGGCCAACCACGCTTCTGCCCTGCCTCGGCTCGTGTGTGTTCGTTTCGCTTTTCCTTTCCCTGGGGGTGTTGACGTGGGTCTGGGGGTTGTTGGCTGTGGGTTAGCAGTGAGGGCCGTCTCTGATCGAGCTGGTAAGGGGCTTCCACACGGGTCTGCCCCTCTCGTAGCCTCTGCTGCAGCCTCTGGCCTGGAGACACGCCTTCTCTTTTGCTTCTTGTGAAGCTCCAGCTCCTCTTTCAAGACCCAGACTACAGCCCCCCGGAAGCTTCTGTGACCCTCCCAAGTGGGCCCAGGGCACCCAGAGGGTTCTGGTGGCCAAGGTGTGGCGATCCAGGATTCTTTTGATTGTCCTTGTTAGAACACGAGCTTGTTAAGGTCCCAGGCCTCCTCTGCTCAGGTCCTGGCACACACGAGGGCCACGGGATGTGTTTGCTGAATGAACAGGGAGACTGAAGTCACAGCGTCCTCATCAGGCGAGGAGCAGGGAGACACAGCAGAGGGGCCTGCAGCAGCAGCTGGGCATGTCCTGGATGGGACCTGGGAGGTGCGGACCCCACCCTTCATTTGCAGTCCGGGAGTCTGCTGAGGTGGCGGATGGCTGTGGCTCCCGGCTGGTGAGCTGATGCCTTCAGCCCAGGGAGGGCGCGTCCCCTGCAGCCGGCGTGGGTGTTTTAGGAGCTCCCGTATCTCCAGTGCCTCCTGCTCCTTCACTGGAGAGTATTGAAAACAATGCCACCTCAACGACAATGACGATGATATGACAATGACAGTGAGGAAAGGTCAGATGGGCTTGATCCTGTGGCGCAGTTCATTCATGACTCAGGAACAGCTTGAGCTCTTGTGGCTCTGGCCCATGGGGAGCCACTCAGCTGCAGGGTCCCAGGACCTGTCACAGTCCAGGCCGTGCTGTGCCCTGCCGTGACTCCCAGGCAGGGTCCCGCTGTCTGCTTTGTGCTACTGACCAGGCTGGAGGCCACGAGGAGGCTGCCCCTGGTTCCCTCCCCAGCCCATTCCCGCCGGTAGGGTTTGGTTTTGATTTAATTCAAATTAGCCAGGCTCCCAGGCCCATCTGAGGCAGGCTTTGTGCAGGAGCTGGGGTCCTGTGGTGACCGGCCTGGCCCTGCCCTCCCTGTGCACCCCGGGCCTCCAGGTGTGGGGCGAGGGCAGGGGTGGTGGCTGAGGCCGTCCTCGGTGCCCTGTCACCCTTGGGCCTGTCCTGACCACTGAGTGTGAAGGCCTCTTTCTGACCCTGCCTCACCCAGAGTGTATTGGCTGAATGGCGGATGGGGTAGGACTCCTGCCACTTCCCGTTTCTCTTACCTCCTCCCTGCTGAAGAAGACCCTGATGCCTAAGGGACGGAGCTGGTGCTGGGGTGAAGGGCAAAGGGGGGCTGGGGAACCTGGGAAGGGCAGGGACTTGCTGTTGGGGAGAAAGGTTGGACCTGGGAGGAGGAACTTGCTGTTGACCGTCCTGTGGCTGTCACTGAGTGCTGAGTGGGCAGGGCTGCTCCACCTTATCACCAGTGCCCCAAGGCATCTGTCCACCCCTTAGACATCTGTCCCGCCCCATGTTTTAGCTGCTTCTCTGGGAGAAATCCTCACTGGCTGGGCAGCCTTTTCCTGCTGAAGTAAGACCTTAGCCCTGGCCATGCGTGTGGGTGAGAAGCTCAGCTCTGGCTGGGGATTGGAACCACGTGCACACGTGTGCACACCCCCATGCCCACATACACACACACAAATGCAAGTGAATGTACACACACCCCACCGCAACACCATATGGTCACACATGCATACGCAGGTACACACACCTTCACACACACGAACATCCATGCACATGCAAGCAGGCACCCGCCCACACTCACACACACATGCTGCACACATGTGCCCCCCACATGTGCACACACAGTGTGAAGCTGGAGGTGCTCCCATGGGACACTGTTGGGGGTCTGCCTGGGAGGCCAGCTTCCCGTCTTTGGCAGGCTCCACTGTGTGGAACTCAGAGCACTGCCCCGATGGCTTCTCCTCTGCAGTCTGACGTGAAGGCATTCCAACCCATGTCCCGTCCCCGAGGCTCCACTAACTGAGCGTTTCCCTGAGTTCCTCAGAACCAGGGGGCCGGAGACTCTTCGGCTAATAGACCCCGATGTCTCACCATTTTTAATTAAACATGAGGACATGGAGGGCATGGTGGGTCTGGCTTTTTAAAACATGAATTATGAAAATCCTCCCTTCCAGATGCTCCCCTCACAGCTGCCTCCCCATGGGCTCCTGTTTGTTCATTTGTTTGCTTTTCCTAATTTTTCTCAGTAATGAATAATATTTTCTCCCTTCCTTTAAGAGGCTGGTCAGTTAAATTTAATTAAATTCAGAGTCTAAACATATATTGAGTGTCAAGTACTGTATCTAACTTTGGTGGATTTGAGGTGGAAAATACCCAGTTTTTGCAGTGAAGGTCTTACAAGTCTAAGGATGAGTTTTACAAAGATGCATTCATAGCTTCATAACCTATTAATTAGCTGTCGAGTATTCATTAGGTGCCAGGTTCTGTGCTGGCTGCTGGGGCAGGTATTTGAGAAAAGCAAAGGCTCTCTTAGCCTTTACAGTCCAGCTGGGGGACAGAAATCAAACTAGTGATTACACAAATGTCTACATGATTAAAATTTGGGTGAGTTCCATGAAGAAAAAGTACAGGACCCCTTGCATGTGTTTTTCTTCCACCAATATTTGCCAAGGGCTCTGTCCATGGCCAGGCTCCTTTCAAAATTGGGGATGGCAGGTGCCATG